>NC_077228.1:4729771-4889771 GCF_027887165.1 Monodelphis domestica | reverse complement strand
GTGGACCTGGTAAAGGAAAAACCAGCCAACCATGTAGAAGCCTTGTTGGTTTCCTCCCTTCCCTTTCTGCAGCCACATTTCCTGAGGGCTTGTCTAGGTGTTCTCTGGAGGGATTCTCTTTGAATGCTGTAGATTCCTTAGAACCAGAAGCTTAAACGCTTTAAGCATTGACTCAGCTTTACTCTAGGGAGTAGAATAAATGGAAAACCGCCAAGTTCAAGGAGAGCAGGAGGGGCTGTGCTGGATTTCTCAGTGCGCCTCCATTGCTGGCCCAGAGTTTGGAGCTGGTCATGGCAGTGTTTGCAAGCAGAACCCTTAGGAGATGAGATTCAAGTCAGCTGACAAAGGGGGCACTTCTGATATGTCCATTTAGATACAGGCACACATATATACACACATGCCCATATATAAAAATAATGCTGACATGTACCAGGCACCGTGTTATGTACTTTACAAATATTATCTCATTTGACCCTTACAACAACCTTTAGCTATAGCTATTATTATTATCTCCATTTATGGACAGATATGGAGGGAGGTCAAGTGACTTACCCAAGGTCACACAGCAAGCAGGTATGTGAGGCTGGATTTGAACTCAGGTTTTCCTGACTCTAGGCCCAAGGCTCAATTTCACTGTGCCACCCAGCACATACACACAAAAGTCTGTATGTATATACAGGTATCCCTTCCATATCTTGGGGGATAGGGGGCACAATATCTCCAGAATCTAGAAAATCCACCTAATTTTTTTGTCTCCCATATTCTTTTCTAAAATATTATTTGTTTTTCTTATTTTAACTTTAAAAATAAATTATATATTTATGTTATTAAAAGTGAAATATGGTGACATTACATGGTATTATATATATGTTATGCATTTCTGAGTTTCTAAACTTTTCCTGTTCTTTGTTCCCCTTCACAAGTCATCTACATCTTCTTCAAAATCCCCCCAAAATTCTCATTTAATTTCTTATGTGGATTCAAGATATATCAAACCATGATGGGGAAAGTCACCATGCCAGATAGCTTAGTGGAGCATTGGGCCTGGATGCAGGAAAACCTGAAGTCAAAGCCAGCCTCATACCATCTTTGTGACCCTGGGCAAGTCACTAATCCATTGGAGAAAAAATTGGCAAATCATTCCAGAATCTTTGCCAAGAAACCCATGGACAGTATGGTCCATGTAGTCACCAAGAATAGGACACGTCTGAACAACAAGTATTCAGAAACTTCAGTTTAAGAGCATCCATGAAGTCCTTTTGAAATTCTCTTTGTGCCTTCTTTAATATCATTTGTCCCCCAAAATGCACACACACATAAACATATATATCTTTATATTTTCATATATTTGTGCATATGTATGTATATATGTGTATATATGTATTCCCATTCAATGTGTAATTCAATTCAACCTATATTTACTCTTTGCCTCCTAGGAAAGGGATAGCTTGTCCTGGTGAAGCAAGACCAGTCTGGGTAGCAGAAAGACTTAAGTTCAGGTCCTACCTCTGATACCACCTGACTTTGGGGCCCCTGGATGGTCAATCATTTTAGCTTCCCAGGTCACTCCCTAGGGTGTTTGATTGCCTTCATCAATCTGGTTGGATGGATAGAGGGAATTTTATCTCCAGGATTTGCCTGTACCATTGAATTACAAGGTCAGTTGTAGTCATATCACATGTGCAGGATACTGTGCTGTGCACCCTCAATGTACAAAAGCAAAGAAACTCAAAGAAAATGCAATATCTCTTTTAATCTTTTGCTTCTTTGTTTCTTCTTCTTCTTCTTCTTCTTCTTCTTCTTCTTCTTCTTCTTCTTCTTCTTCTTCTTCTTCTTCTTCTTCTTCTTCTTCTTCTTCTTCTTCTTCTTCCTCCTCCTCTTCTTCCATTTCTTCCTCCTTTCCTCCTTGTCTTCTTCTTGTTCTTCCTCTTCTTTCTTCTCCTACATCTCTCCCTCCCTCCCTCCCTTCATCTTCATATTATTATCCTTATTGTCATCATCCTCATTCCTTTCTACTAGGGAGCAATAGGAACAACATATAAACTCATAGGTAAATTTAAAATATCTCATATTATTTGAGTCTGGACCTGTGACTGCCTTGGTGAGAGGAGTTCCTGAACTACATTAGCAGAACACATCACCACTGTATCTACCAGTTAGAAATGTAGAGTTATCTCAGGCATGGAAAGGCTTAGAGATTTGCTCTGAGCCACAAGGCCAGTTTTTTGCAGGGGTGAATATAACTTTTCCAAGTTTTGAGGACTCTTCTAATAAGCTGATTGTTCCATACCTAAAATTCTATCCAAAATGATCCCATGAGGAATAGAACTCTGGTCACTAGTAACATCAAGAAGATCACATTTAGAAGTCTGTGTCTAAGCTGGATTTGGTAGGAAATTAGGTACTGCTTTTATAAGATGGTGGCGGAGGAGGACATCACTTAAATGGAGAACCACTTGGAAAAACAAAAACATGTAGATGGAAGAGAGGACGTTGGCTAAGAGGAAGAGGTAGTTCAGAAGCTCAGTAACACCATTAGGTGGTTTAGTTTATGCCTGTGCCTTTCTTGAATTGGAGTTTGAATAGCTAAGAGATGTTGGAAAGAGAAATGTGATGAAGAAGCTTCAGAAGCTTTCATCGATATAATAACTAGGAGTTGCTCTCTTGATGTTTCTTTGACGGTAGAAATAAGATCATTATTACTGAAGGAATTAGAATTTAAATTCACATTTGCTTTTTGATATGTGAATGATTGTGCCCAATTTCATATTTCATACTATTAACTGTCTTGGCATGAGTAGTTTTGGGCAAGACAGGACCCAGTACCTAATAAAAAGAGCTAATGAGAGTACTTTGTAATTCCTGAAAAAGACAGTCAGGGAGCCCTTATAAATATGACATGTGAATAATAGCTGTCTAACTTGGGCCATAATTGATTCTCAATTTGAATTAAACTGCCTTAAGGTTGGGGCACCTGGACAACTGAAAATTGCTTATAGGCTGGTTTGTCCAGACTAGAAGAGAAATAGATGAGTTCAGAAAATTAATAAGGAGATTAAAAAATCCTGTTTAGAGCACAACTTGCATGAACTAGCAGGGTACATTTCGAGAAAAAATCCCAACCCTAAAGTCCTTTTCCTCTTGTGGCTCATCATTGAATACTTTTGTGTAAGTTTGTGGTTGGAAAGAAGTCCCTCATGTGAATGCTTGTCTTAACAAAAGCATCACCACCACCACCCTCCTCAGTGTCTACTGCCATGATGCTGCCCACAATGTCATGGTACCCTATGAAGTGATACTAACACTGCATAGGAGACAAATCCAAGAGTTAAGTCACGATGAAAGACCTTAACAACAATCTCTTAGAAGAGCACACAAAGAGATCCCCGGATTGTACTGACCTTCACCAAAAGATGTTAAATACAAAGACCTTAGATTGGGAAGGCATATTCTAAATTTTCTAGTCTACTCTTTGGTCCATGGAAGAGTCTCTTCTTTGATCTTGGTTAAAAAGAAGAAGAAGAAGAAGAAGAAAAAGAAAAAAGTGCTGTTCATCCAAGCATAGTTAAAAAGGGTTTGTTTGGCTGGTTGTGGAAAAGGATGGGTGAGAGATCAATTCCCTTATACAAGATTTGCTAAGGATATATGCATGCATATCACACAAATAGGGCTGGATTCTGACCTGCCAATGTCTGTTTTAAAGTTTCATATTTGTTGTTTGGTTTTTTACCTCTATAGGAAGTCTGAATTTCCATATTAGTCTGTATCTAAAATGAATGACAGAATAAGCACTTATTAAGGTCTTAGTTCATTCAAAGTACTATGATAAGCACTGAAGATACAAAGAAAAAATAAAAGTCCTTATTGTCAAGGAACTTGCATGAAAATAGAGGGAAATAACACTTATAGAGACTTTGAGCTACAAGTGAGATGGAAAGGACCAGTGGGTTGTAGGGTTTAATGACAAAACAGATGGTGAAGCGTCTTCTAAAAGGAAATAACACAATGAGCCTGAGATAGATGGGTGTTACTATTTCTTTATTTTCCTTTTGGTGATGGTGCTGCTGTTAATTCCCTGGTACTTTTAATGAGCCTCTAGGGAACATTTGTGGGTCCACAGTACCACAGACATATGGCCTGAGTCTTTTTGCTTGACCACATTTACCCTACCCTTTCCTGAAAGACCTTACAATGGTTTGGACCAGCACCACTTCAATGAATCCATGACCCGATTCAGACCTTACTGAGGTATGTGGGATAGAGAAGGATTTATTCTATGATCCTGGTCCCCCATGTCTTCCAGAGATGAATTGCCTACTATGTAAGAGGGTATTCTCTAGATTTCTTAACATTTTGAGAGGATGATGGCACTTGGGAAGACCTTGCATATTCTCTACTTTGGCTGTCCAGTCAGCCTTTATCTATTCTTACCACGTGTTTTTGGAAGGCCAACTTTCAGGTCACTTTGTGACTCAAGTCAGTGATCAGGGATACCGTGTTTTAACCTACTTGGCACCTCTATGTTTCCATATGCCTTTATGCTGCCCTTTGAGTCACCTGAGAATTTGAATGTTCAAAGAACATTATCTCCCATGATTTCAAGCCTTCTTATTTTACATTGCTCCCTTCCATGAGCTCTCAAATCTTGCCCTAGTGACTTAATCACTGGTCCATGTAACATATGATTTTCCATATCATGTATTTGCTGGTAGCTTGTGGCAAAATGGCCACAACTGGCCCAAGAGTCTGAAAGATCTCATTTCAAAACCAGACTACCATTTACCAGCTGTGTGAACCAAGCAAATCACTTCACTTCTGGTTGCCTCAGTATCCTCAGCTATAAAGTGGAGATAGTAATAGGATCTACTGGCAGCATTGTGGTGAGGAACAAAAGATATAATATTCGTAGAGCATTTATCACAGTGTCTTGCACATAGTAGGCACTATCAAAATATTTATTCTCTTCCCTTGTCTTTGTCCATTATCCCATTAGAATGCATGGATCCCATCAAGACTCATTAAAACCTTGTCTTGAGGGTAACACCATCGATGAATTAAGGGGGAAAAAGTTCACCTTTCAGACTTATGGATAAAGGAAGACTAATTTATGACCAAACTGTAGGGTTTCAGGTATAATGAATCATGAAGGTATTAAAGATGTATTCAAAAGCTGACTCTAATGAGCAAAGTGCTCATGGACCAGACTGATGGATGTATTTCTCATATTTCACATGATTGATTTCTGAATCCTTACATTGAATTGGGGCTCACATTTTGTAGAACTCAAGAGTCTCCCATTGTCTCCTGTATGGAAGGCTGGCAAGCAATTTCCTTAGCTTCTTTGTAATATCAAAGACCAATACTCAGCATCTGAATGAGATGCTGCCATTGTGCTATAGGAAGAAGGACTTTCGAATAAGCTTCTGGTCTGGGCCCTGGCTATTCCATTGTCTTAGGACTCATCACATGACTTCATCAAAAGATGTTGTTGATTGCCAACATGATGCTAATATTTCTGCCATGACACCTGCTGATTAACATCCCGCAACTCCCATTCCTACTTTCCTTAATAAAGGCAGTTGAGGTCAGTCATTCAAGAACCTCAGAGCATCTGAAGAGAAGTTGACATGCTGACCTTATTTCACCGCACTATGTCTTGTCTCTGTGTTTCTTATTTCTCTGATTTTTCTATGTCTCATGCTTTCTAGATAAGCCTAACCCTTTGCTTTCCAGCATCCAACTTCCCTCCGAAGTTGATTCAAACCCACCCAAGAACTGTATGTATGAGCTGGACTCTACATAGACAAAGAATAGAGAATATCGCAAAAATGAAATGAAAGCAATTGATCATATTATATTATATATTATATTAAATTTAAAAGTTTAGATTAGAAGGTTAAGTTGAGGGAAAATATTACAGCTAATGTTTCTGACAAAGACATGATGTCTCAAATATATGCAGAAGTGACTCAGATTTAAAAGAATACAAAGCATTCCCCAATTGGTAAATTGTCAAAGGATAGTAACAGGCAGTTCTCTGATGAAAAAATTAAAACTCTCTATAGTCATATAAAAAATGCTCCAAATCACTAGTGATTAGAAAAATGCAAATTTAATTGACTCTTAGATACCACCTCACACCTATCATATTGGGTGAAATGACCAAAAAGGAAAATGACAAGGGGATTGTGGGAAAATTGGGACACTGATGTACTGTGGATGGAATTATGATCTGATCCAACCATTCTGGAAAGCAATTTGAAACTATGCCCAAAGGGCCATAAAACTATGATACCTCTTGATCCAATGATACCACTGGGCTCATATTCCAAAGAGACCAGAGATAAGGGGAAAAGACCTAGGATAGCAAAATATTTGTAGTAGCTCTTTCTATTCCAGTATGAAGGATCATCCTATTATCAGCAAACCAAGAAATCCATGATGAAAAATGCTAACCATAGTCAAATAAGGAACTGTTGGGGTCTGAATGCAGATCAGAGGATGCTATCTTCCACTTTATTTCCTTCATGAGTTTTTTTATTGTATATGTGATATGTGTCTATTACCACTGCAAGAACAATATGAAAATATGTATTTCCTGAAAGCACTGACATAACATATCAGACTATTGACCTCCGTGGGGCAGGGGGAGAGAGAGAATTCTGAACCCTAAAATTCACAAAACAATTGTCAAAGACTGTTTCTACATATACAATTGAAGAAAAATGAAAAAAAAAAAGATTTCTAGGATTCAGGGGAAGTCTAGTACAAGAATAATCTTCATGTGAAGGAAAAAGGTGTAATGACTAATTACATGGCTGTACCTTCAAGTAATCTAATAGCAAATACATTATAGAAAATTTAAAAAAGTTCAAACAAAGTTATTTTTAGTGGAAGGAAAGCTTTTCTGATTATACTGGCTGCCTATACCTTGCTATCTAAGGTAACCTGTCACGTACTTTATATCTTTCATCTACTAATTTTTGTCCATGTTGGCTCCTTAATTAAAATATAAGCTTTTTGTTTATCCCTTTGATTTATACTCTCAGTATTTAACAGAGTGCCAAAAGAGCAAAGAATAAAAATGTAAACTCAACAATAGCATTAAGAGAAGGTTTTCATATTTGCCATGAACTTGACAAAGTGTCTCCTGTTTATTTCCACATCTGTCCCCCACCCCCAGGAAGTAACAGCTTTACTTTGCAGATAACTTAACTGACATTTACAGAGGTTCAATGACTTACCTAGGACCATAAAGCTAATATATGCTTGAGGCTCAACTTCAAGAAAGTCCTTCTTGACACCAGATTCTGAATCCAAGCAAGATGAGTAATTGATTAACGACTGTTTCCTTTTACTCCAATGTTGCAATGGGTCCATAATTTTATCCAGCTAAATCTCCCTTCTGCCTCTTGCAGAACATACCAAGTCCATCTGTTTCCATCATTGGATGAGAGAACCACAGATGGATGAGATTTCAAAGGTTACTAAGTCTAAGACCTTCATTTTATACATTCACATCCAGAGGTCCAGAGAGGACAACTGAACCTCCTGGGGTCACACAGACCTTTCTGTCTCCGATCTTCACCTTACTCCTCACACCATGACAGCTGGATATGACTCTAGCTCACTGACTTCTGTCAGTTCTCTATAGGTAGCCCATCCAAGGTTTGTGAGGGAGTTCCTGGAGCCTGTCAACATTATTTGTGTATGTCTCTTATCAACTGAGCTATCCATATGTTACCTCTCACTCTCTGCATGCTTGACCACCTCTTTTTAGACACATCTATCTGCAGAATGAGGTTTCCTGGATGAAACTTATCTTTAAAAAGATTTCGTTGTGGTTAATAGCCTACAATCCAATTATTCTCCACATCCAGCCTTTCTGTTGCCCCTTGGTCACAGCAATGTAGACTCTTTAGAGCCTGTGGTGTTACAGGATTCACAGCCACATAGTTTCATTGGGAGAACAGAAGAGGTCTGCATTAGGGAGGAGTTTATCATTGAAAGCATCACGCACTTCCCCAAAGCAATGAGCCCGGTTTCCTTCCTTCCGTTGTGGGTCTGACACAGAAATCAGCTGCAGTGTTGTCTAGGAGATGGGGACTGACAGACCCTCTCGATAGGCTACCAATCTAAATTAGGGGGAGGGGAATTGTTCAGCTAATTGAACTTAATAAAACATTTCTCTCTCATAAGGTTCATTAGACCGAACTCTCTTGCATACCACAGATCTCCCCGTTGGAAGATCTGTGGTGGTCTAGGACATATGTGAACAAGAAGCCTTCCCCGGCGACTAGGGCTGGTGTGGGCAGCATATTAGAACTGGAAGACTACACGTTATGGTTTCATTTAAAGTACTTCATGCATTTAAAAACATGATTCTGAGGAGGCCAAAGTCTTACCTCAACGGCCAAAATGGTCAGTCACACATACACATACATGTATGCATGTGCACACATACACACACACACCACACACACACCGGTAAGAATTCCTGATCTAGAGGGACATCCTCTTCCATTTAGCCTCTTTGTTGTACACCTTTTATTAGAGGAAGTCCCATTGTGTCATGTAGAACTCTCTTATACCTCAACTGATTTTGATAATAACACTGTCGAGGGATTTTCTTTATTGTGACAAAAGCATTTATGCTTCTAACATATATTTGGACGACTCTTTTTTGAGGGGACATTAGAAGAGCTGGATTTTTCCTCCTGATCAAATGTTTCTTTTATCATCAACTCCTATATTCACTATATCTGTGTTCACACACACATATAAAGTCCACATATTTGCACAAATAATTTGTATGAGTATATACATAACCATGCGCACACATATGTGGATATTATATATGTATACATGTGTGTTATATATGTACATGTATATATTGTCATTCCCCAATTGACAAATAGTTCAAGGAAATGAAAAAGCAGTTTTCACATGAAAAAATCAAAACTATCAATAAGCACATGAAAAAGAGTTCAAAATTCCTCCTGATTAGAGAAATGCAAATCAAACAACTCTGAGTTACCACCTCACACCTAGCAGATTGGCCAATATGGCTGGAAAGGAAAGTGATGAATATTGGAAGAGATGTGGCAAAGTTGGGACATTAATGCATTGCTGGTAGAGTTGTGAATCAGTCCAATCATTCTGGAGAGCAATTTGGAACTATGCCCAAAGGGCACTAAAAGACTGTCTGCCCTTTGATCTTGCCACAGCACTGCTGGGTTTGTACCCAAAGAAATAATAAGGGAAAAGACTTGTACAAGAACATTCATAGCTGCACTCTTTGTGGTGGCAAAAAATTGGAAAATGAGGGCATGCCCATCAATTGGGGAATGGCTGAACACATTGTGGTATATGTTGGTGATGGAATATTATTGTGCTCAAAGGAATAATGAACTGGAGGGATTCCATGTGAACTGGGACGACCTCCACAAACTGATGCAGAGTGAGAGGAGCAGAACCAGGAGAACATTGTACACAGAGACGGATACACTGTGGTACAATGAAATGTAACTGACTTCTCTACTAGCAGCAATGCAACGATCCAGGGCAATTCTAAGGGACTTATGTGAAAGAATGTATCCACTTCCAGAGAAAGAACTGTGGGAGCAGAAATGCAGAAGGGAAATATATAATTGATCACGTGGCTCAATGGGGATATGATTAGTGTTTTGATGTTAAAAGATCACTCTATTACAAATATGAATAACGTGGAAATAGGTTTTGAAGAATGATACATGTGTAACCAAGTGGAATTACTTGTCAGCTCTGAGAGGGGGAAGGAAAGAGAGGTAGGAAAAATCATGAATCATGTAACCATGGAAAAATATTCTAAATAAATAAATTTAATTTTTAAAAAGTTTGCATTCTTAGAGCTCAAAGAGTATATGTAATTTGAACTATAAATTATTTACATTTAATATTTATTTTTCTTAATTGCATATAAAACAATTAATATATATATTTATATTTAAAATTTTGATCTTCAAATTTTCTCCTCTCCTCTCTCTGCTCCCTGGGACAGCAAGCAATTTGACATAGGTTATAGATGTACAATTATGCAAACCATATTTTCATATTTACTATGTTGTAAAAGAAAAGAGACAAAAGCATTATAAAAGAAATGATGAAAATATCAAAAATTTTAAGGAGTATGCTTTGATTTGAATGCAAATGCACTGGTTCATTTTTTCTGGGGGTGGAGAGCCATTTTCATCACAAATCCTTCAAAATTGTCTTTGATTATTATATTGCCAAGAATAGCTAAGTCATTTACAGTCAATCATTGTACAATATTGTTGTTTCACTATGCATCAGTTCATGTAAGTTTTATCCAGACTTTTCAGAAATGATCCTGTTTATCCTTTATTGCAGCATAATAATATTCCTTCACAATCATATATAATAACTTGTTCAGTCATTGAGCATACCCTCAATTTCCAATTTTTTGATACACCAAAAAGAGGTGTTCTAAATATTTTGGTACACATAGGTCCTCTTTTTACCTCTTTTGGATATAGTCCTTGTAGTGGTATGGTTAAGTCAAAGAATAATTTTATAGTCCTTTGGGATTAGTTGCAAATTGCTTTCCAGAATTATTGGATCAGTACATAACTCCACCGACAATGCACTAGTGTCCTAATTTCCCTACATCTGCTCCAACATTTATCTTTTTTTCTCCTCTGCCATATTAATTAATCTGATAGGTAGGGAGTGGGCTTTCAGAGTTGTTTAAATTAACATGTCTCTAATAAAGAGTGATTTAGATGACGCTATTACCCTGTTGGTAGAACTATGAACTGAGCCAATCATTTTGGAGAGCAATTTGGAATTACACCCAGAGTTAAAAAATCACGTATCCGTTAGAGTCAACAATATTACTGCTGGGTCTATTTCCCAAGGAGATCAGGAAAAAAGACAAAGAACCCATATGGTCCAAAATCTTTATAGCAGATCTTTGTGGTGACTAAGAACTAAAAATTGAGGGACTGCCCATCAGTTTAGAAATGAGAAGATAAATTGTGGCATAGGATTGTGATAGAATGCTACTGTGCCATGAGAAGTGATAAACAGATGCTTTTTTTCTAAATTCAGAAAGAACATGAGATAAAGTGAAACAAGTAGAACCAAGAGAACATTATATACTACGACAGATTTAATATTTGAAGAATAGCTTATGAATGTTTGCCTCCAGAGAATGAATTGAAAAATGGAAACACTAAAGACATCATATATCCATATTTGTTTGCCAGATGATGCCTTCTGTGGGGTAGGGAATGGAGGGAGGGGCTATGAGACTGGAAATAAATTCTATTAATAAATAAATAAAAGCATGACTGAGACATTTTTCATATGACTATAGATAGCTTTAATATCTTCATCTGAAAAATGTTTGTTCATATCCGTTGGCCATTTATCAACTGGAAAATGACTTGTATTCTTATAAATTTGGCTCAGTTCTCTTTGTATTTGAGAAATGGAGCCTTTATCAGGGAAGCTTGCTGTAATTATTTTTTTTTTCAAAAGGTGACATAGGGAGTATATGTCAGGAATGGAATTCAAACCCAAGTCCTTTGACTTCAGAGGCCGTATACATGTCATTGTACTATCTTGTTTCCCAATGGTCACACTGTAAGTGCTGGGACTTGGGTCTAATTTGCACTAACACTGAAGTATGTGTTAGATATACAGTGATTCCTCGCCTATTGCGGGAGTTACGTTCCAGAGACCCCCACAACAGATGAAAATTTGCAAAGTAACAGCATTATATTTATTATATATATTTATATATTAAGGTTTTATAAATCCCTCCCCACTCTCCTATAAACCTCTTCCACACTATTATTAACCTGCAGTCACTGAGCCAATCAGTGGCCAGGATACAGAACACAGCACTGTGGTTGGTAGCCTTCCATTCCATCAGCCAATAGTGTGCCATGATAAGTGTAACTCTGCAGCACAAGATTATATATGCATATATATTTCACTTATCACAGCTTCAATGTATAATGGGCTAAATATATACATATATGAAAAGAAAATATATATAATACATATGTACACGTATGTATATTTGAAGCCCGTTATACAGTGAAGCTATGATAAGTGAGCTACAATATGGCGAGAGACACCTCTATTGGGATATAGACACATAAACTAGGTATGCCCATATATAGACACCTACATTATTTAAGCATATGAAATGTGCTTATATGCAATATACCGACATACATGTGTATACACTGTACAGTATGGGAATACGGGCATAGTAGTAAAGCCAAATCTCCATAAAAACAACCACTTGTAAAACCCCTCGTTTTCCTTCTCCTAAAGGCAGCTAGGTGGCAGAGTGGATTGAGGACTGGACCTGGTGACAGGAAGAATTTCATCCAAATCTGGACTCAGATTAGCTGTGTGATCTGGGGCAAGTCACTTAACCTTTGTCTGTCCATTTCTATGTTCTCATCCATAAAATGGGAATAATAGCACCTACCCCCAGGGTTATTGTGAGAAAAAATGGGATCTTTACTTTTTTCTTAACTGTTTGGAAAACCTTAAAAATTCCATGTGAATGGCAGGCATTCGTGTTTTTGCTCTTATCATAGATAATCAGATGTAGATCATCCTTCAAATGAAATCATACGGAGAAGAAAGGACAAGCCAGGAAGACTAGTTAGCGGCTTCCTGATCAGTAGTAATAGAATCCATATGCTTCTTGAAGGGTTCAGTTTCTTCTCTTTTTTTTTATGTCTTGAAAATGAATCCTTATTGCTTAAAAAAAAAATGGCACATTCCGAATGGGCTTCCTTTGTGTATAGAGTCAGTTAGTCAATGAATAAGCATTTATTAAGTGCCAATAGGCACTTAATAGGTTGGCACTGTATGTTGGTATCAGGATGGCATGTGGTTTTTTATTGAACATCTTGGATAACTCATAAAGAATAATAAAGTCCAAATGGTTTAACGTGGCTTCCTTCCACTTCATCAGTGATGGTAGTAGAGTTGTAGAAAAGGGAATAGAGTGTGCTAAGTATTACATCCACTGTTTAGACCATCTGTAACACTAATTCTACTGTCTCTATTCTAAATGTGAAAAATGTGTCCAATGACTAGCAAGCTGACATGCTACTAGGGGTATAAAGATGTTTCATAGGAAGAAATTGTTGGCTTTGCCTTTTTTTTTTTACGTGTGCTCTCTGGCATCTGAAAAAACAATCTTCTTTCCCAAATCAGCATTTAATTTCAAAAACATTTTCATACACAGCCTCAGGAGCAGAACTGCACTGCACTGACAGGTTCTATGTATCCCTAATTTCATATTCAAACTGGAATAAATAAATGAATTTTTATTTTTCTAGACATTATTTACCTAGAAGACAGCCATTTTTTTCAGATCCTCACTGATATCTACATATAGACTACTCATAATTTCTACCATTAAAAGATGATGCTTTCCCCAAGCTTCCAAAATCAAATCTTTTCAAAATACGTTGAGATTTATTCTATTTTATGGAAAGATAGCTGAATTTGGAGTCACAGCTCCAGTGTTTAATTCCCTTGGCTAACACTACTTTTGTAATCTTGGGCAACCCAATTAATTTCTGGGAGCCTCTATTTCCTCATCTGTAAAGTGGGGTAGGAGCACTAGAGGCCCTATGAGGTTGCTTTCGCTCCTAGAACTTTGATCCTGCCTGTTGATGTCCCTTCCTTAAAGGCCACTATTACAATTACTAATTCTATCCCTCCTCACAAAAGCATTAATTGAGCAGTTTCAGTCTGACAAAATATTTTCTTTCCACACTTTGTTAAGCACATCAGTGTTTTTATTTTTCAGATCAGGAAATTCAGACACTACAAGGTTATTCTTCTTGGTAGGGATTCAGACTCATGTCTCTTGACTCCAAGTCAAAGCAGTTCTTCCATTCGGCTCTAGTGTTTATAGTTGCTTATTTTGGGGACGTTATCGTGATCTTAAAAGACTTCATTCAGCATCTACTATGTTCAGAACATTGTGCTAGGCGCCAGCAACCCAAAGAATGATAATTTTAATAAAACAGCCTTTGTCCCCAAGGAGATTGCATTGTTGTGGGTATCGTGATGTAATACATAATCAAATTTACGCAGTGTAAGGGTAACGGGGAGCCCAGAAAACCTCCAGCCATACTTACACTAAGTCATACAATGCCATGTTTGGATACATTTACCAGGCGATTCTACACTTTGACTCTTCTGATTGATATGAAGAAGTGCTCGATAGCTCCTAAAGTGTTTCAGATTATCCATTGGTTAGATCCAATGAGGAAAACAGATGAAAACTTGTACAAAGATGGCAGCAGAAAAGATAAATCTTAGAGTAACAAGGAATGGTGATTTCAAGGAAAAAAAGATACCCAGGAATTGGGAAATACTACTTTGCTACATGGGCTTTCTTAATTTGAATCGATGTTCCCTTGGTGGCAGAGTCAACTGAATCTATATACTGATGTCAGAGTGTGTCATAGATTTAGGAAGTTTGGTTGGTTGGTTTTTACTGACTGTACGGCCATAGGAAGCAGATACCAACCGAGAGTCCTGAGGGAACACACTGGTAGAAGGAATAGGGATACCCTTCTGTTATTCTCACACTTGAGATGTTTCCTTTTAACAACAAATTCAAGGGTGGCCCACAGACATTTCCAAACTGGGAAACTTTCCAGGTGAGGATCTCTGTTGCAGATTCTCTGTCCATTTCCCAGGAAAGACTTACAGAAATAGGTCCCTGAACATTATTTGGCTGAAAACCTGCCTGGAAATCCACGGTCAGAGCAGATGTGCTGACAAATCCATTTAGAAAACAGGTAACAATCTTCATTTCATTCAATGAATATCTTCTAGCAACTATTGGGTTTTCTCTTGCTCTTATAATAACTTGTGATATTCATCTCAAGGAAAGTAAATAGCTGGCTTTGTATATAATCAGAGTGAAAACAGCCAGATTTGAAGTCGAATAATTCTTAGGGGAAAATATCTAATATTTTTTCAATCTTTGTAATAGTCATTCATACCATTACGAAGCCTCCTATTTTGTCATTTTCTTTATATAAATGGGCATGTAAAATTCTTTCTCAGACCTTACAAGATCACTTGAACTGAGTTTAAACCTGCCTTCCTAAAGAATGCCTTCTTGTTACTATTATTCAGTCGTGTCAGTTATGTCTAACTCTTCGGAATCACACTTGCGGTTTTCTTGGCAAAGATACTGAAGAGTTTTGCCTTTTCCTTCCCCAGCTCATTTTACAGATGAGAAAACTGAGGTAAATAGGATTAAGGGATTTGCCGTGGCTCTCATGGCTGGTAAGTGTCTGAGAACAGATTTGAACTCGAGAAAATGACTCTTCTTGATTCCTGGCCGGGCACTCTATCCACTGTGTCACACAGCTGCCCAAATAATGCCGTAGGCTGAGCTGTTAGCCTAGGTCCATGGGAAGGTAATGCAGTCTTTAGGCAAGGAGTACCCTATAAAATAAAGGATCTGTTTAATTGCCGGCTAGTCCTGTCCCAATCAAAGTTTATAGGGAGCCAAGAAAACCCTAATGACACTATCAATCTGCTCTTTTAGATATTGACCATGTATCAATCAATGGAATTGTATGTAGATGAATTCAATCTGGTTGCTGAAATCCTAGGTCTTATGGTGAAAGTATAAGCCTAAATGCCAGAGAGCTCCAGTTCTAAATCATAATCAACAACTAATTAACTGCATGATGTCAACCACATCATTCACACTCTTTGGGTCTCAATTTCCTCATCTGCCCAATGGGGTAATGAAGCTAGATGATTGTTAAAACTTACTGGAAAGAATCAGGATTCCTTCACATAATAACTTTCAGGATTGAGCTACCCTTGTAGTACAAAACATTGGGACACACTTTGGTCTATGCTCTTCAATCATTATTGGCACAATAGTTCAATTAATTAATTAATTAACAGATAGTGTAAACAATGCAAAAGCAGAAGCCATTTCTTCTCAGGTCTTTCCAAAGACTATCTATCATCTTGGGTCATAGACCAAGTTAAAAGGCATCCTGGCAGCCAAGTCTAATGTCTTCATTTTACAGATGAAGAAAGTCCTCCCAAAGTACAGTGATATATCCAGGGTCATCTGTTGAGTCCCTCCTCTGAGGAAGAATGAAACCTCTAACCTTCCTGACTCTCATGTCCATACTCTACCCCCACTTTAGACCTCATATTTTCTGTCCTGATCGCTAGGATTTCACCCAAGAGACTTATTTGGAGTGGAACAAAGCAAGAGAGACATTTCAACTTGACCTCAAATTTCCGTAAATCCCAGTATACTTCCATAATTAATCTTTATAGGCAAATAATTTGTCCATGTGCTTATTTCCAGGAGCATCTTGGTACATCAGAGATCTGACTTCAATCAGGAAAACCTCCATTCAAATCCTGCCTCTAAACATATTGACTGTACAATCCTGGGTAAGTCAGTGGCTCTTATTGCCACTAGTAAGGCACTGCTTCCCCTATGCATTGGGGAAGGAGTTTGAATTTATATGCCTAATCCCAGGAAGTTTTGTGAGCAGACCAAAACTAGCCTAAAGGTGTTTGCTGCCCCATCATTTCAATGAGGAATCTCAGAAGTCTATACAGAGCTAGAAATTGGTCTCAGAACAAATTTCATTGTATACTTTCTGTAGACATAGCCCAAGAGTTATATTTCTGCTGTCTGTTTTAATTGCATTTTTAAAGCAGGATTTATTAGTGATCTTTTATGGATGCTCTAATTTTTTCCATTATCCCAAAAAGCAAATCCCAATTCTATAAGGGCCTCTCAATGTCTGATTACTTTGCTAAATAGATGTGTGGTGGCCTGGCAAGGGGAGGGGGGAAATCTCTCCCTATTCCCATTAGTTCATTTTCTCCAAATGCTTTCTCTATTGGCCATTTTGCCATTTACAGACTAATTTTGGCATCCCCCAAAGACTCATTTATCTGGGTAATTCAGATATAATGATCATGTTATTCTTGAGCAGAGGGTCACATGACAGCAAAGCCTAAAACCAACTTTCTTGATTTCATTATGCCTGATTCTCTAATGTTCAACACAACCATTGCTGCAAATGGACGCAGCTGCATGAAAGTGATGACAAATTGATTTTATGATCATTATTTTTTCAAATAATTACCACTTATATTTATTGAGATTTTGCCTTGCACATTGAGATATTTTTGAAAGTATTTGGCAATGGAATTTCTTAGTGATGTCTCCAAACTACCTCTGGCTTTGGGTCCTCATTAGCTCACTTGCATCATAGAGAATAGAGGCAAGATAGAGAGACACAGGTGTAAAGAGATGCCTAATCACTGCCAAAGATGCTCTCCATTTTGCCCTTGACTTGGGATCTGAAACCTGTCCCAACAAAGTCCCTTAGCCAACAGAACCCCCATCTCTAGAACCAGAGCTGAAGTCATCTCATCCTTAAACTCAATAATCCACCCAGTCCTAATGATTTATTTTCCAGGAATATTACAGTCGAGATATCATCTCTCGGAAGGGTCACAAATACAAAGGCAACTACTCTCCTTCCTTAATGCTTAAAAAGAGAACTAGAATATTTCCTCCATTTACTAGACTCTTGACGAAGTGGACTCCATTCAAAAGGTACTATATCTCCCTAAAGTTCACAAATGTTCTCATCTTATTCTTCCAGTTCCTATAATACAAAATCTCAGATTGTCTAAGTGAAACTATTATGCATGCATATGCTTTCTTGCTCTCTCTCTCTCTCTCTCTCTCTCTCTCTCTCTCTCTCTCTCTCTCTCTCTCTCTCTCTCTCCTTTTCCAAATCTTCCTCTTCTTCAGCTCTACTTGGTCCACATCCCAATATCAATCTACCCAGTCTCAGCTTTATCTACGCTAGATTCTATCTATTATTAACAAACTTTTCTTTGTCCCTTCATCTTCCCATCTTCTGGTTGTCACAGACATCTACTTTTTTTCTCAAAAGACATCATCTTTTTGAACATTGTTTCCAGTGTGGGTTGCATCTGCTCCCACACTCCTAGCACTCCAGACCTAGGCATGGAGTTGCCAAAGTCTTTGCTTTTTACTCTTACCACTCCCAGAACATCCCCTGTCATCATCACTTATCAAGTTTTTTATCTTACTCATCTCACCACACATTCTCAGTCCTCATTGGTGGTTCATCTTTCATCTCTTGCCATCTAACTATGACTATAGGCCAGGACTCTGGCCCAGGCCCTCTTCTGGTTTCTCTTTCTAGCCTCTTACTTGATAATTGTGGCATTTAAAAGAGTGGGTGCCATAAACTGTAAGAGTTAAAATGGTTGAGGTCATAAACTGTAGTGAGTTAAAATAGTGGGAGCCTTAAATTGTAGTAGATATAAGAATCAGTGAGTATATTGTGACTGCAGGAAATATGTTTTTCACCACAGTGTCTTGTTTTTAAATCAAATATAAGGTGGTCATCAGGGCAATTTTCCCAATTATGAATATAACCAAGTCAACTGGGTTTTATAGAGAATTTAATTAATAATACAATGAGGAATCAAAGAAAAGAGAGAGAGAGAGAGAGAGAGAGAGAGAGAGAGAGAGAGAGAGAAAGGAAATAAATGAGAAAAGAATAGGCCGGCCCAGGCAGCCCTGGCCAACCCAGGCCTAAGTCCTAAAAGAAAAGATCAATTAGTCCTTAATCACTCACCATAAGTTCTTTCGAGTGAGGATTCAGGGGGACAGAGTCTCCCCAGAGGGAGTTCCAGCCAGAGTCAGCCTCCTTTGAGAGACCTCCTTAGAAATTGTCCTTCTCTCAACAACCTCCTTATAGGCTGTCTCTCTAGAGAATGTCTTTTTAAAGAGACTCTATATTATTTGTCAACAGCATGTCCTTTTCTTATATAGGGGGTTTTCTCCTATGTCACCTCCCTTAAGTTCTTCCATCTACCAATCACAGTAGACATTTTCCAAAGGACAGCCCATTCTGAATTCACACCTGAGTAGACTAATCCTTTTAGTAACCCACACCTGAGTAGGCTAGAATCTCTGAGTAAGTTTTTTTTTCCTCTTTGCTCCTTGTAAGTTCACAAGTTGCCTGACCTTTATAGGTACTTAGCACCCCTTTGTATTAATTCTAAAAATAGGCATGGCTTAAGTATGGGTTTAAGTATTTTTCATTGTTCAGCAAGGTGTTTTCTCCCCTAAAGCAGTCTTAAGTATGGGTGGAGTAGAGGTCCTCCCATTTCTGATCCAAGTAGAGTCCTCACTGTCCAAACGGGGAATGGTCCCAGTAGGGAATTGTTTCAATGGAGAATTCCCCAATGGGGAATTTTTTAACATTCACAAGTCTGAGAAATTTCAAGATTCACATAATATCATCAATTCTCAGAAATCTAACTGTTCTCTCTAAATGCAGATTAATTTCATATGGATGAGTTTCATATACAAACCATTTACAACTTAATATAGTGCCAAGGAAACAGTAGGTGTTTAATACATGTTAGTTGATTCACTCACCTTTTATTTACTTTCCTACATAAATAAGATGTCCTTCCAGAAGGACTTAAAATCCTTGAAAAAAGAAATAAGTGTTCTATCTTTTCTTGTATATATCCCCAGAACTTAGCACCATAACATTAATATAGTAACTAGTTAATAAAGGCATTTTGAACTGTGGAAAAGTGAAGAGTGATCACTTTGGAGTAGAGGACCGAAGCTCCAAACATATTTCTAATAGTTACTCCATGTGAGAACCATGTGAGAACCCTAGACTTCAGTTTCCTTCTTTATAAAGTGAGTCTAGTGACCAAGAGTTTGAGATTCATCATATCGGGATATTTTCTTTGAATTAGATCAAATTATGTTGAATTTATACATGATGTAAAAATGTTTTCTTAATATATGTGTGTATATTAGTATATTATATGTAATTATATATAAAATATAGGATAACAATTAAAATAGAATATATAATAGAATAACAATATAAATATTATATATAAATATATAAATGAATATAAATAAATAATATGCATCAATGGCTATTAATAATATATCTTTATCTCTGGAATATATTGGACCAGTGCATGTGACTAGTATCTTACAGGAGAAATGAACAAAAATTCCTGAGACAAGTTATAATCAAGTCATTAGCAGCATATCAACTATGACTACTTACCAATGGCTCCAGTTAAATTCTGTTTTTGTCATGCCAGTGTACAAAGAATTGAAAATAGGAAAAATCCAATGGACATATTATATTGATGAATGACACAGGAGGAAAAAAATTAAAGGATCAGGAAAATATACAACTTAAAAAAAACAGATCTGGTGATATAGTGAAAGCAAGAGAGAATTAATGGGCAACCCTTAACCTTTACTCCTAGGTACACAATATTAAGTAAAGATGATGACTCAGAGGACATTTGATGGGCTGCCTCTGATAAACTCAGACAAGTCTGAGAAGATCTATAGAAAGAAGACAATTAGGAATGGGTGCTGATATGCCTTGGTGTACAATTTACTCCCATCAATGAAATCACAAAGACATTGTAGCATGGAAGTATGGTTAGGGTAGAAAAACACTGGGCCTTGGGCATGACTTAAGTACTAAAGTTACACCAGCATTCTCTCCACATTAAGATGTGGTCAGATCTCACTAAAAAAAAATACAATTTTCAAAGTTTCTCTTGCCTTGTTATTGTGATTTGTATCACTTTTCTTTCCCTACCAAATTTCTAAAAAGAGTTAGCCAAATATTGCTTCCATTCCTCCATTCCTGCTGAATAATGACTTGAGTTTTTGTCATTCAACTAAAATGGTTCTCAAAGGTTACTAATAAAGTCTTTATCATCGAACTCAATGATTTCTTTCAGCCCTCACTGTCCTTGATCTTTGCGTACCAACGGAAACTGCTGACAACCCCTGTCTTCTTGCTCTTCTCTCTTTCCTAGGCTAAGGAGATGTTGCAATCTCATAGATCTCTTTCAATTTTGAAGGCTCCTTCTCAAGAACATTTGCAAATCTCATTTACTCATTCACCTATTCACAAAAAATTTCCCAAGTTTCTCCTGAGTATAAGATACCCTTCTAGACCAGAATCCCAAATTGCTTTTATGTCAAATTCTATTTTCTACATAAGGATTTTTTTTTATCTGATCACTCTTCCCATCTTCCCCTTCTTTCCTTTAAGACTACCTGGTCAAATGAATTTATGTATTAAATTGTATCCAGCTCTCTATAATTTTAATCCATTCTCTATAAATGTGTACAGACAGCTTTTCCTTTGCCAAATGGGATGGAAGGTCTTTCAGGATGGGGATTTATTTTTTACATTTTGGCTCTTTTGGTCTCCAGTGGCTTAAAAGTAGTAGCAGCTTGATAAATTCCTGGTGATTGATGGAATTCTAAAATTTCCGAAAGGTACTTCATAGGTCATTGAGTGCAATATGTTTCTGAACGGCAATCCTCATAAAAACAAGCAAAGATGACATTTAGGCTTCTTTTCAAGACTTTCAGTGAAAAGGAATTAAATTGGGACTGTTTTTCAATTCCCCCCTTAAAGTAGAAATGTGAATAGATCAAGTTCTCTTAACTGCTTCAGTTTCTACATTGAGCAGCAAACACCTTCCAAATGAGCAGTTCTTTGGTAAGATCCTGTCCACATTGGGGGAAAAAAAAGAGGGAGACCAGGCTTAATAAGTTCATGGCTACCATTGAAATATTTATAGAAACATATTCTTCTTATCCCAGCAAGACCTCAGGAAAGCTAGAAGCAGAGGATGCCTCAAAGCATGAAGGCTGTATTTGGCACAATTAGTAGGGGCCAAAGGATAGTAGATCCAAACCTGGACTCCCAGATCTCTCCTTTGGTAAAGAAACAGTCTCACTATCTAGATTTCAGATCTGGATCCTGACCTAACATGTGGTCAGGGTGCTCTCAGTTTCCCTTACTTTCCAGGGAATCTAAAATAGTATTGATTGGGATACAAGTCATTATGTTTCCTCTAACCCCTCATGTACAATTTCTTGCCTGAGAATATAGGAACTTGTTGGCAAATGAAGAGATAGTAGAAGAAGGGTGAAGAACCGGACTCATACCATGGCTATGTTGGGTCCCTTCTCATAGAGATAGAAATTCATTCTTGATGGCCTTTGCTGGAACATTCCTGTGCCCATTTGTCTACTCCCACATATATACCTGGCCATGAACTTTAAAAGAAAAATTGGCATCAAAGTTTGTTCATGGCCTGAATTTGCTGAATTAATTTTTATTTCTCCTGAGCTTGGTTCTAGTCTTGAAAGTATGCTTTAGGTACAGTAAACAGGAAGCCATTCACTCTGGCCTTTGGAACATATCTTTATATACTATATATCTATATACAACTTTATATACTGGACATCAATATACAACTATGAATTGAGAGAGAACCAATTCCTGGAACTGCAAAAGAGAAAGGCACAGTACATAGAGTCAGGAAGACCTAAATTCAAATCTAACCTCAGACACTTCCAGGTATGTGGTTTTAGGGAACTGACTTTATCCTGTTTGCCTCAGTTTCCTCATCTGTAAAATGAGCTCAAGAAGGAAATAGCAAACCACTCCAGGCCTTCTGCTCAGAAAATCCCAAATGGGGTCCTAAGAGTTGGATATGACTGAAAAGCAATTGGATGCCACATCTAAAGAATAGGAGACAGAAGTTGAATGCAGGCACAGCTAAGTTTTTGCTTCTCCCAAGAGTAGGTAGTTGTTTTCCTGGATTTCAGTCCTGCTCTAATACTCAGGGTTATGTATTAGGATGGGGCTTTCTATATCTTGGTTGACATTCAGTTCTATTCCTTGTACCACAGCCAACTTTAATAACAAGATATGGCTTCAGACATGGTTTTCCTTACTTTTTGTTTCATTGACAAATTGGAACTGAACTATCACCTCCCCCAAGCATGAAGAATCCAATGCAGGAGAAGATCTTTCACTAATCTTTACTATGATCATTCTTATAGTCTGAGCCAGCCTTTTGGCTTTACTAACCATTCCTAAACTTGGAACTCTATCTCCAATGCCTCTACTGGACTTTCCACTTGTTTGCTATATTTGAAGTAGCTCGGTGCTATCTGTTTCTTTTAACCTTTAAGCAAAGTCATTATAAATTTAACCCAAATTAATTTTTAAACCCTTACCTTCCATATTAGATTCAATACTTTGTATTGAGTCCAAAGGAGGGCTAGGCAATGGGGGTTCAGTGACTTGCCCAGTGTAATAAGAGACTATTTTGAATGGCAATTGATAACTAAAGATCACACAACTAGGAGGTGACTGAGGCCAGTTTGGGCTCTTGGACCTCCTGTCTCCACGTCTGGCTCTCTATCCAATGAGCCACTTAGCTGCCCTCACAACTCAGTTCTATTTTAAGTTCTAGTTTCTGACATGGTAGCTTTTTCAATATCATCTTTCAATATCTTAGGGTTTGTTAAAGGCCAGGAGAGACCCCCTCCTCACCCTCAGTCATACATTCATACATAAATACCTACATATATTACATATATATATATATATACCTATATTTGTGTGTATATATATACATATATATACCTATATTTGTACATATATATATATATATATATACAGAGAGACAGAGACAGAGAGAGAGAGAGAGAGAGAGAGAGAGAGAGAGAGAGAGAGAGAGAGAGAGAGAGAGAGAGAGAGAGAGAGAGAGAGAGATCCTTAGATGCCCCTGGCAGGCGATTCCACGACTCACAGCCAAATAGACTATTATCCTTCTTTGCCTTTGACTTTCTGGACTGATTTTCCTACTTCTGAAGACTACTTGGCATAATTCCTCTAATAAAACCCAAGTCATGTACTCATTGTTTTTAATAATTTCTTTGCTTATTTTCTATTTCCACAGGGGGAGAGTCACTTTTTCCCCTTCCTATAAAATCAAATCTATTCTTTTTGATCAGTTTATTAAGTAGGAAAAACTCAAAATCTTTTAAGGTCTAAATTTTTGTTGCAGCAATTGTGACTTTGTCAAAATTGTGAGATATCGGACTGTCCATCCTTGTTACTTCTTCTTCCAGTAGCATTTTTTTAGCTTATTCTACTAATGCTGATGCTTATGAGGTTCCAGCTTATCTCGATAGTACAAAGAGAGATGCCCATAGCTAGCAGGAGCCTCTCCTTTAAAATGTTTTCTTTGTACTAGTTGACAATATTACGCTGAGTTCACTTAAGTGTGGTTTCTATGATAAGCATAACCTGAACAAAACCGCAACTCAAGGAGAGAGATGGATGCAAGTATTACATTGACTCCAGCAAGAAGGACTTCTGTAATGTCCGAAGCATGGGCAGCAACATTATAACCATTACTCTCTTTGGAAAGAATGGAAATTGGTGGCAATGTTGTCCGCCTTGTCCTATTTTTTGAGGTTTGGCTACCAGGAAACCTTGTCCCATACTTGATTAGCAACTTCTAAGGTTAAAGAGAATCATCCAAAGTCATCCCTAAGCCTAATCTCTCTGTTTCCTCTGTTTAGAGGATGCTTGAACAACATTCCATCTTCATTGCCACATGTAATGTATGGCCCATGGATGCCCAGCTGATTTAATTTTACATATGTTATTATTCAGCCCTTTCAGTCATAGCCCAACTTGGGATTTTCTTGGCAAAGATATTGAAGTGGTTTGACATTTCCTTCTTTAATTCTTTTTCAGTTGAGGAAACCAAGGCAAACAGGATTAAGTTACTTGTCCAAAGACACATAGCCAGGAAGTGTCTCAGGCCAGATTTGCACTCATCTTCTTGATTCTAGGCTTGATTCTTTAACCAATGAACCCACTAATTGTCTCATGAATTTTACATGGGCTGATGGCTAAATAATAGAATAGAAATAGTAAATATGACATATTTGTTATAATATAATAAACTATATTATTCTAGAATTTGAAGTTTGTAAGGGGGAGAGGGGGCTACATATATAAAAAGGTTGGATTGGATTATATTTAAGATAGGGTCACCAGGAATTTTAATTAATTCCTAAGAGATTTATTTACAATTTATTTACAGAATATAGAAAGAATGAAATAGAAAATCAGAGAGAGGATAGGATAAGATATCTAGCCTAACCACTAAGTAATTTACTCTTGGCCCTTGGCTCAACCCAGTGGGAGAGTTAGTTTCAATGAGCCTCGGCAAAGCCAAGGACCTGGGGAAGTCTCTCTCAAGAGGTAGGTCTCTCCTGAGGCTAGTTTCTTCAGAGAATATCCAGGAAAGGAGTCAGCTTTTTCACTCACCACCTGTCAGTCCAAAGGAAGAGATTTAAGAACAGCCTCACCAGGAACAGGGTCTCAGGTCCAGTCATCAGATTCTTCTCCAGTCTCCAACTTAGAACTCCAGAAGAAACCAAAGTCCAAGTTGAACTCTACTCAGGACGTTATAACTCCCTTTTAAAGACACTTTTCTTTTGTGTTACTTCCCGTGCCTTCCCCTAATTTTATGTCTACCAATCACAGTTGAAGGGCAGTCAGTTTAATTCTTATTCATCACCCACTATTGTACACATGGGTCATAGACCTCCCCACTCAAGTGTGAATGGGGTGTTTACAACTTAGGTGATTAAATCTAAATATGGGCAGATCTCCCCACTCAACTTTTAAGTAGGGTGTTTTAACTTTTGCTGTAAAATCTAAAAATGGGCCAGTGTTACAATTTATTCTTCACACTCAGGGGAGAGTTAATTAATTTCATTTTCACAATCAGGGAAGAGTTACATTTAATTTTTACAAGTTACATATTCATTAATACACATATTAACTTGAAGAAGAAACCACTCACTTCTTTCTTGAAAGTCCCAGTAAGTGTGCTTTTGTTGGTATTCATGACAAGATTCCCTCTCTATCAAACTAAAGGCTGAGGGGTAACATAGGATGATCAAGTTTCCAATTATGGAGAATTCAGGAATCTGTCTTATTCATGTCACAGGGGCAGGCATGACAGCTAGGCCTATAGAGTTTTTTTTTTTTAAATTTAAATGTATATATTTGTTTATAACATTAATATCCAGTTATCTCTCTCCCTCCCATTCCCGCAGTAGAGAAGAAAGCATTTGACAAAAAAGAAATATGTATATATGAAACCATGTCTTCTTTATTTATATGGAATACTCCTTTCTCTGGAGGTGCCATTCTTCAATCAACATTTGTGTTGCTGCAGAGAATGTTCTCTTGGTTCTGCTCATTTCACTCTTCATGACTTCATGTAGGTCTTTTCCGGTTTCTCCCAAAGTAATCTGCTTCTCATTTCTTACACTGCAGTAGTATTCCATCAGAATCATGCCATAACTTGTTTAGCCATTCCCCGGTTGATGGGCATCCCTTTAGTTTCCAGTTATTTGCCACCACAAAGATAGATGTTAGAAATATTTTAAGGCACTAGCTAAGGGCGTTTGCATATGGTACCTAAGTTTAATTGGGGATTGTTTACCTAGACTTATAAAGAAAGAATAATGTCATTAATGCTTTCATTTCCCATGTCATTAATGTTTTTCAGATTAGGGAGAACTAATCATTAGAAACTGTTTATCAAATTTTAGGGTCATAATATTAGTAGGGAATATGCATTTCATAAGGACTTACAAGTGCTCAACCCTGTTCTTATCACTGGGAATATAAATACAAACAGAGTGAATATGGTTCCTGCCTACATGAATTTTAATATGGAGAGATAAAATATAAAAGGAAGCTGAAAAGTGAAGAGGGTAAGGGGTAGGTTCCTAGTGTGGGTGGAGGGCCAGTGTGATGATTGATACAGGAATGAAGAGATGGAAAATCTGGATGGCCTCTTTGATGAGGTTCTAGATGGAGCTAGTCAATCAGAGGGAGAGGCAACTGGTTGCTGAGGGTATTTCTAAGGTGTAATTTATAAGGCTGAAATGATCTTCCAACTTGGAGAATCCTGAGCTGTTATACAGGATTCCAGATGGAAATATTAGTAGTTTCTCCAATTGGAAAAATATACATTCATGGACAAACTGTATAACATTGAAGTGCTTGTTTTGTTATAGAAAAGCAGTTTAGATAGCAACCATTTAGTCACAGAATGAAGACATACCATAATGGAATTACTCATTGAGTACACATTCAGAACATATTTATTCATGCCTCAAGAATGCAGATAGCTTCACCTCGTTTCTGCAGTCAGATATGGTCATCACAAGACTTTCAGTTTCACATTTTCCTCGCCTAAATTCCACAAACCTGGATATTGATTCCTGAAACACTTAACTTTTTCATATATTTGAACTCTTGACTTGGACCCCCATTTTCCTGGCTGGTGCTTGCTTCAGTTATGTACAATATTGAGCCCTTGGACCATGCCATGTTTCATTTTATTCACAAATAATCTCCTCAACAGCCACCATGCTCTTTGGGCCTCTAGGAGAAATGGGGTTACTGTAGCAAGTTTACTAAGGGTTCCCATCCGGAGTTGGTTTGATTCTCCCTTTTAACCTTTCATAGTCATGTGACCATGGCCAATCCCTTCACTTCTGAAATATTTACTTTTGTGTTCTGTAGAGTCATTTGCAGGTTTAATACAGGAGGTGATCTGTGAATTCTTTCAATCTCTATTTTATCCTCTTGTTCTAGAATATCAGGGCAGTTTTCTTGGAAAATTTCCTGTAGTATGATGTCTAGGCTTTTGTTCTTTTGGTCATGACTTTTGGGAGGCCAATACTTCTTTTCTGGAACTATTTTCCATATCAGTTGTTTTCTCAGTGATTTATCTCATATTTTCTACTATTTTTAAATTCTTTTGATTTTATTATTTCTTGGTGTCTCATGAAATCATTAGCTACAAATTGCCCAATTCTAATTTTTAAAGACTGAATTTTTTCCATGGCCTTTTTATTCTCCTTTTCCTTTTGGTCCATTTTTCTTTCAAATCATTGTTCTCCTGACTTTTCTGCTTCATTTTCCAGTAGATCAATTCTGGCTTTCAATGCCTGTACCTCTGATTCCAGATGACCTATTTTGATTTTTTGGCTATTATTTTCCTTTTACCATGTTTTCTTCAACCTCTCTTATTTGATTAAAAAAAATGTTTGAGCTCCTCCAGAGCCTACATCCAATTCCCCATTTTTTGTTTTGTCTTTTTTAGTTTTTGAAACTTTGCTTGGTGTTCCCTGGATCTTGTCCTCCATTGCTTCTATTCTCTGGTCCTTTCCCCCGTAGAAGCTTTCAATTTTTACTTTTTTTTTTACTTTCTTTTTCCTCTTCTTTACTCATTTAATTTACTTTTAAAGATTTATTTATATTTCTGCCTCATGGACTATAAAGTTGCCCCTCTGTTGATTTATTGAATCAGATTGTTTGAGCTGCTCTGCCCTGAGACTGAATCTTTTCTTTTCTCAGTCCTCTGCTGGTATATTAGATTCAACCAGTTGAGCTAACCCACTGAGTTAACCTGCCTTGGAGGGGGGAAGATTTCCAGCCAGGTGCCCTGCCCCAAGTTCCTTCCCTGGACCTTGTGGGGTGGGTCAGAGGTGTCACCTATCAGCTAAGGTCTCTGCCTATGACTCACACAGCCAGCCCAGTTTTGTCACAGGTTTTAGTGAGGTAAGTGGTGGAGGGCGTTCCGCCAGCCCTTCTCTGCCTTATCCTATGAAAAGAGTCTCTCCATGCCTAGCTTTCAAATTGTGTTCTACAGGGGAGTTCTGGGACTTCTTCCTCTTGGATTTGGATTTCTTTTGTCTTTCAAGCATGTTTTAATGATTGGTATGGAAGGATTGGCAGAGAGAATTAGGACTTTTGGTGCTCCTTAGCCGCCATCTTGGCTCTGTCCCACTGTTCCATAAAATCAGGATGATATTTGTAGGACTTTTCTCCCAGGAGAGTTAGGAGGTTGAAATGAGCTCACCAGGGGCAAGTATGCTACAAAATTTAAAGTTCTCTTTAAGTATCAGTTATTTGTATTCCTCTTTTTACTCTGTAGCGAATAACGTTGAATATTTATTTGCAGAATCATCTCCCAGGGCCTTAGGATCACACATCTGTGCCTGTATAGTTGCAGATGAAGAAAAGTTCATGGATGAGATCAGATCTTTATTCATCCTAGAGCACACTGCAAAAATCTCCTTTTACAAAAAAGGCATTCTTATTACCCGCTTGCTATCTTATTGTTTACCTTTTTTCTAGTTGAAAGCAAATGCATCTACCCTTTGATCCAGCAATAGCACTACTAGGTCAGTATACCAGAGATTATTAACAGTTAAATAACCTATTTGTACAAAAACATCTATAGCTTCTCTCTTTGTGATAACGATGAATTGTAAATTGAAGAGTTGTCCATCAAGTGGGGAATGGCCGAACAAGTTTTGGCATGTAATTGTGATGAAATGGCATTGTATTACAAGAAAGAATGAGCAGGATGATTTCAGAAAACACACACACACACACACACACACACACACAAATCCTGGAAAGTCTTACATGAACTGATGCAAAGTGAAATGAGCAGAACCACAAGAACATTGTACGCAGTAGCAGCAATGACTCTTTTTTGTTTTGTTTTCTTTTTAGGAATACCTGTAAATGACCTGTTTATTCTCCGCAGTATGTGATCCAAGACAATCTTGGGGGTTTATGCTGAAAAATGCCATCTGCCTGAAGAGAAAGAACTGATGGGGACTGCATGTAAACGGAGGCATTCTACATCTCAGAAGGTGGGGGACGCTTACTGGAGGTGAGGAGGTAAACTGAAAAGGGCAGTTTCTGTTACAGAGTAAATGAAAGCTTTGGGAATAGGAAATAAAACGTGATTCTCAGATTGAAGCTGATCAAAGTGTAGAACTTTCTCCCATTGGGGCCACTGTGCTACAATGGCTGCTTCATTTAGTTTAAGTTAAATTCAACAGACATGTATTAATCACCAGCTGTGTTTGAAGCATTGAGTTAGGTATGAAGATGAAAAAGAGTAAATAAAGTGCCTGTCCTTGAGGGCCATCAAGCTAATGCTAAAGATATACAGAGGCATCATTAGGAAGGCTAAAAGGGGACGTGCAATGCAGTCAAAGGGGAGACCCTGGTGAAATGCGCTTGAGAAACTGAGTGTGGAGATGTGATGACAGCACTCTTATTTCAGCCTGACTTTTGGCAGGAAACAAGGCAATCACAAGCCTCATGTAACAAACATTGAACATCACTTTGAACCACTGGATTTACTGCTCCCCACTTCTCTCCATAGGGAAACAGTTCTGGCCCAGTTGTTTTCTTACTTCAGAAGAGCATAGCAGAACTCTAGCCCAGAACCCTTTGTCTCTCTTAATGAAATTAATAAACTCATTTATTAATTTGCCAGAAGAGTTAAGAATCCCTTTTCCAGTGCTCTGAATTTCCCCAAAGCCTTGAATGCTTCTCCTTTAAATGCTCGCTGCAGTCCCAATTCTTTCCCAAGATGCAGTGTGCCCTGAGCAAGCTGAACTGCAAGGAAGGGCTCCTCAACATTGGTGAGGGGACGATGCTCAAGATACTCTTCATCAATTTTACTATTTTTCTAAAATCCAGCCCTCGTGGAAGCAACAATTTAGAGATGTTAAGAATAAATGAGGCCCTTCCAGCTCCACCTGACATAATAGATTCGGGGAAAGAGCAACGAGCAGATGCAAGGCATAAATCAAAGTTTGGGGTTGAGTTTTTCCCCAGATGTGCTCAAGGCACAGTCATTATGGTATTGATTCAATGGCTTTAGTAATAGGACTGAATCTGAGAAACAATTGATAAATAGAACAGATATAAAGAAAACCCTGAAATTTGTAGCAGGCTTTAAATAAGAACTATATAAATATATTTCCTAATGTCAATGTTTCCCATCTTACAGTCACCAGAGATATCTGGTAGTGCAATGAGTGGTTAGAGCTGTGGGCCTGGTGTCAGGAATCCTGAGTCCAATCTGGCCTCAGATACTAACAGTGTGACCCTTGACAAGTCACTTCTCATCTGATTGTATTAGTTTAGTCAACTGTAAAAATGGGGTTTCTAATAGTACTGACCTCATGGGACTGTTGTGAAGATCAAAGGGGATAATGTTTATTTATTTTTATTATTTTTAAACCCTTACCTTCTGTCTTAGAACCAATATTGATTCTAAGACAGGGGAGTGGCAATGGCTAGGGAATGAGGGTTAAGAGACTTGTCCAAGGTCACATAGCTAGAAAGTGGCTGAGTCCAGTTTTGAACCGAGGACCTCCCATCTCTGAGTCTGAATCTCCATTCAGTCACCTAATTTTTGTAAAAACAGTTAGCACTGTGTTTCAGGCCAGGTTACTACTTGGGACAGTCCAGATTCCTAGGGAGAACAATGAATTCCTTACAGATTGTATCCATTTGATTCATTCAGTGAAACTTTCAGCATCTACTTATTACCATCTTGTTTGACCTTCAATGGATGATCTCCATTTTTAAATGACTTCCCTAAACTAGGGTGCTCATAACTTAATGTAGACATGGTCTGAATAGCAGAGAAAGTAATGAGACTACCGCCTTTCTAATCAAGGATGATTTTCTCTCCTAAAATAATATGATGTATAATTAATTGTATTACTCTAGCTACACTATCAAGCTTGACTCATAATTCAGTTCAATAAGCATGGTGCATATCCTGCTCCCACTTTTTCAGAGATAGGCAGGCTATATTTTTCCCCTTAAGATTATTGTCATTGTTGTTTGGCCTTTTTTTCTTTATCTTTTTAAAAAAATTTATTGTCATACAAAACACACTTCCATATTGATGATTGTAAAAGCACCCATATATAACCAAAATCCCCAAATAAAACCAAACATACATGGGTGTGAAAGATGACTCCTACAGATCTTTCTATGGAAGTAAATAGCATTCCCCATCCTAAGTCTTCCAGGATTGTCCCAGACCATTGCACTGCTACGATGAGCCAAGTGTTCACAGATAATCATCATCCACTATGCTATTGGGTACAAGGTTCTCCCAGTTCTGCTTCTTTTGCTCTGCATCAGTTCCCACAGATCTTTCCAGCTTTTTCTGAAATCATCTTGTTTATCAATTCTTATAGCACAATAATATTTCATTACCAACAGATACTACAATTTGTTCATTCATCCCCCCATTTAGGGAATCCCCTCAATTTCCAATTCTTTGCCACCACAAAAAAGCAGCCATAAATATTTCATACAAATAGGTCCTTTCCCTCTTTTTATTATCTTTTTGGAATACAGACTCAGTCAAAAGCTATGCATAGTTTTATGGTCTAAGAATATAAAAATTTAGGTTTTTATCCTAATATGAAAATTCTAAAATAATATTGTGGTCACCGTTTTAAAGATATTTATAAAGATAAAGATAAAGCTTTAGTCAAAATGACTTTTAGTAGCTTTCTTTACAAAGAGGTGGAAAGAGTGAAAGTGGAGAAATGTAATAAAAGGGTAGAGGAATATCTAGCCTATCACCCTAAATGTTTTTGCAGTGTCCAGCTCAGCCCTGGTGATGTCTTCAGCAAGGGTTCCACCAATGCATCCTCCTCCAGGAAAGGTAGAACCAATTTCTGCAGAAATCAGGGAAGGTAGGCCAGCTACTCACCCAGGAAGCCAAGGCAGGATTCAGGGAAAGAGTCTCCTCCTTCAGTCCAACTAATTGATGAACTCCAAAAGAAAACACTGAAGACCAAGTCCAAAAGGCTAGTTCCAATAGGCAAAGTTCTAAGGTGAAGTCCAAAAGCCATGTCCCAAAGGAGAAGATCCAGAAGCTGAAATCCCCTGGACAGGAAGTTCAGGATTTTTATAGTCCGTTTTTCATGTCACTTCCAATCTCTTCCTCCACTTTATGGGAATCAGTTGCAGACTTTCAATTTGCTTAACACAGCCCAGGGGCAGGGCTGTGGCCTCTGGAGTTGTCACCCATTTAAGCAAGTGACTCTTGTGAACTCTCTTACTTAGTGTTAACTAGGTATGCTCAAGTTTTTGATTGATTAATTTAAAAGTTGCTGATTGATAGACAAAGAAAATCTATTTCATTCTTCACATATAGTCTTTGGTGTATAGTTCCAAATTGCCCTCCAGAATAGATGGATCAATTCACAACTCCAACAATAATGCATTAGTATCCCAATTTTACCACATTCCCTCCAATATTTGTCACTTTCCTTTACTACCATACTGACCAATCTTATAAGTGTGAGGTGTTACCTCAGCATTATTTCTACTTGAATTTCTCTAATCAGGAGCGATTTCAAGTACTTTTCATATGATTATTGATGGCTTTGATTTCTTCATCTGAAAATTGCATTTTCATATCCTTTGACCAGTTCTCAAATGGGGAATGGCTTGTATACTTATACATTTGAGAAATCAGAAATATGTGTTATAGTTATTTTTCTCAGTTTGTTCTTTCCCTTCTAATCTTGGTTAGATTAGTTTTGTTTGTATACAAGTTTTTAATTTAATATAATCAAAAGTATTCATTTTGCATCTCATAATGCTCTGTGTCTCTTGTTGGGTCATAAACGCGTCCTTTGCCCAAAGAGCTGCCAGGTAAACTATTCTATGTTCCTCTAATTTGGTTATAGTATCATTCTTTATTTCTTGATCATATATCCATTTTGACCTTATTTTGGTGTGAGGGGTGAGATACAGGTCTATACCTAGCTTCTGCCATTCTGTTTTCCAATTTTCCTAACAGTTTTTGTTCAAGAGTGAGTTCTTATCCCCAAAGCAGCTGGAGTCTGGGTTTATCAAACACCAGGTTCCTCAGGTCATTTCCCCCTGTATATTGTGTATCTAATCTGCTCTATTGATTTACTCTTCTATTCCTTAGTCAGTACCAGATTGTTTGGATGAATGTTGCTTTATAGTACAGTTTGAGATCTGGTACTGCTATGAGCCTTCATTTTCAGAAGACCAATGACGTCAAGATGAGTGATGACTTGCATGTGAATTGGATTTCAATGAGGCAGTATTGCAAAAAGTCATCAGTCCCATTCTTCTTCCAGCATCTGAGTCCAGTAGCAAGACCAGAGTTTGAATGTCTGGCAGTGGCCTGGGATGAAGTGGATGACCTTGATGTTTCTGATGTCTGACCAAGCTTTTAGTGCTCCCCAACACTGGCTCCAGCACCTTCATGGCTCTACTTATGATGCTCTCTGTTCCACTTATAGCTGCTAGCAACTAGAATCCCAACTATATCCTCAAAGATTTAGCAAAAACAGAAGTACCAATACTTTTCCTCATCATGATGGGGGTGGAGGGGTGGGCGTCACACTATCTCCAATACTACTTTGGTCTGAGGGGAGAGTAGGTCCATTCTCAAAAATAGTTTTTATGTAAACTAGGTCACTTCAAGTTTATTATCAAATATAATAATACTGACCGATGGGTTTATATCTCAGGAGTGTATCCAAACCCCACAGACTATGGACCTAGTCATGTAAGCTATCCAAGTTCTCTTTGGGATAGCCTCAGTGATTCTAACCATACATCATTCTGCCCATTCTAGATTCCCAGAGAGAGGGACCACCAGCACATAGGTCCATTCCAACTTTCTCAGGGCCCAAGGGATAGCCTTGGGGAAGGGAAATATTTGTCCCTTAGCTACCACTCTAGCTTGAGACCCTTTCTTTTTACAGTTTCCATCTAGACTACTAGCTGTTCCAATAACGGTATTTTAACATATTCCCTTACTATTTAGTCAAGGGGAATAAAAAAAACATTAAATTAAAAATATAAAAATAAATATTAAATATAATAAATTAAAATAAAACATTATATATTAAAGCAAATTCATGAAATATCTATATATCTATATATATATATATATATAGAGAGAGATACATGCATGTATGCATACATTAAAATGGCTCTGGCTTTCTGCAGTTTGACTGCTAATGCCCACCACACTTCGATAAGATAATTTAAAAAAAATCCTCTCTTCTAATCAAACACAGACTTTTCAGGCTCTTTAAATTAACCATTACCCTGAAAAGGGCATTAAAAATATTGTTAGCTCTTAATATTGAAGAGCAGTTCTTTTTAAGATAGAGAATTGCAAAGCTCATCAAATTTGTTGCCTCTGGGCCATCTAGAGTGGTCCAGCCAGTTATTCACTCACTCTGCAGCTGTGTTGTCTAATCAGAAGGGATTTGATAGTGAAAGGATTCAGACTGACCCTTTAAGCCAGCTCATAAGGTTACTAAAGGATCTGCAGAGCCCATCTGCTATTCCTTCTCAAGCTAGAGCTGGGTGGCAGGAGAGAGAAAGACCCCTTATTCTAGGAGGTGCTAAAGGGCAGTAGCTTTTGGCCCCCGGAACTCTTGGTCTATGGAATCAAGTCTCTTTCTGAACAGTTAGGAATCCCTGAGTAGAAGGCTTGTGTTTTCTTAATGATTCTATCTGCCATAGGTCTAAAAAAGAAGCTTTTCATTTCCATCCCACCCTCTAGCACTGTATCTTCAGTTCTCAGGCTCATATGCCAAGTCCATATGCTTTCTTTGACTAGCTAGGGGGCACAATGGATAAAGAGTCGGTCCTGGAGTCAGGAATACTCATCTTCCTGAATTCAAATCTGGCCTCAGACACCTTTTAGTTGTGTGACCCTGGGAAAGTCACTTCCTCTGTTTTGCCTCCTTTTCCATCATCTATAAAATAAACTAGAGAAGAAAATGGTGAACCTCTCTAAGATCTTTGCCAAGAAAATCCAAATGAGGTCATGGAGAACCAATAGAGCTGAAATGACTGACCAACAAAAGCTTTCATGTCCTTTTTATAATATAAGAAAATCTAAGACTTTGAAAATATGTCATTTTCTAGCTTAACATGTTTCTGATTCTCTTTTCATTAAAAAAGCCTCAAAAACCTTGTTTCCTCTGTCAAATTGATAGTACTTTTTATACACAAAAATCTCCAAAAGCTTTTGTCAGACTTTTTATTTAAGAAAATTATCCTCTCTACTCACAAAATATGGATATAGAAATTAGACTGTTACCATAATGCTTTGCAGCTGTGAATTCTTCAGCTTGGTCCTCCATCTTTTTGGTGGCCTTGAATTTGTTGCTTTATGCACATTTCTCTAATTTTTAATATGCAAAATATATTTCTCTTTTTAATAGACAATTCTAGTCATATGAGTAAGATAGCATGCCATATTGTTGATACATGAAGACCCACATCTGTTCCACAGATTAGGCATTCTAAGTCCAAATTTGCCCATCTCCTATGTAAAATCTGTTTCTTTGTGAATTTATATTAGCAAAAGACATTTTTACAGAATTATTTCACTTTGTACAAGATATCAAAATCCATATGCTGTTATCTATCCATCCCATTCTTTGGAATATATCCCCCAAAGGTCCAAAACAACAGCAACCATTCCATCTACATCCAAGTATTCATATCAGCAGTGTTTTTGGTACCTGAGTACGTACATGTTCATCAATTTTAGAATACTGAAATCAATTGGAAATCAATAGAGAATACTTCAATCCATGAAAGTAATGGCCATTTGCTCATTTCAAGGGGATACCCAGGATGCTGATGGCAATTCTCTCTACACACAGTTAGGGTAGTCATAAGGCAACAGAAACAATGGCACCTGTCTTTTCACTTTGGCAGAATCTATGTGTGATTATCCTCCTTTAATATTGACTTTGAGAACTCATGTTCACCTCACTTCCATGGTAAGGAATTATTCATAAAGGTCTCTCTTGAGATGGAAAACTGGTAGAAATACTCATCACATTTTTCCTTCTATTTTCTTTATCAATGAAAATGATCTTTGGATTACAAAGGATGAAAGTAAAGTGGCTAAATGGCATTAACACTCAAGGTAATCCAAGGAAGGCCAGGCACCATCAAATGCCCATCCTATGCCTTGGAACAGTGAAATCATAAAATCTCAGATTTGGAATGGAATGGATGCTAGATTTTGAATCAGAAGATTGAGGGTCTTATTTGATTTGTTTGTTTCTCTTTGCTGTTTTTGTTTGTTTGTTTTAATTTAAGTTTATTATTTAAAAAAAATTGGCCACAAGCTCTGGATGCCTCAGAATACTGCCATAAAGGGAAAGTTTGGGCTCAGTGACAGCTGAGTCCTGTTCCATCTCTAATTCTGTCATTTTGTTAATCTCTATGTGAAAATTAATCCTCAGCCAGTGATGTCTACCGTGATTCCACCCTCTCACTTATGGATTAATTGAAGGGAATCTTTCTTACAATGGCTGACCTACCATCCATAGGATTGAATCAATTCTTCTGCATGATCATTTCTGTCAGTTTGTCAGTCAACAAGGATTGATTAGGAACTTTCTTTTTGTCAGATACTCTGCTAAGTGCTGAGGATAACAAGAAATATAAAAAAAGGAAAGGAAGAAACCCCTGTCCTTAGAGAGCTTAAATTCTAATGGGGCAAACCATGAAAATACTCAGTGCATATAAGAGAGATACAGAGGACATGATGATTGTCCTATGGGGAAGCCATTGGGAGCCGAGAGACCAATAAAGGGCTCCTACAGATGGTGAGGTCTGAGCTGAGCCTGGAAGAAATCCAAAGACTCACAGAGCTGAAAGGTCCTATAGTCTAAGCAAGGAGAACAGCCCTGGCAAAAGCACAGAGACAGATATGAAGTATCATGCTTCAAAAACCAGGATTAAGCCTAGGTAGGTGGCCATAGTGTACGTGGTAGGGGAGAGGTTAAATGAAAATCTGGGAAAGTAGAAAGGGGAAGACATGTTATAAAGAGGTATAAATACTTATTAAAAGAAGTCATTGGGTGGCATAGTGTATTGAATAACCCTTTAAAATTCTACATTGGCCAGTTACTTTCTCTGTGACCTTAGGCAAGTCACTTAAGTTATCTGCCTCAATTTCTTCAAAAGTAAATACTGTACTCTGACTCCAAAATTATGATATAAATGGCCCACTTTGAGTTGTGAAGGATGAACAACAACCTCCAAGGGAGGAGATAATTTTTGTAAAGTGGTTATAAGTGTGGCACATAGTAGTATAGTAGGTATAAATGCTGGATTCTTTTCTTCAAATTTGGTCCTGAAAGTGATAGGAGCCACTAGATTTCATCTGGTTCCTGGGTATCAAAGTTAGACATGGTTTAGAAAAGTCACCTTGGTATTGAGCAATACTTCAATGGTGATTTGCTAGGCTGCTTTCTTATCTCAACTTGCTTGAGACTTTTGAGTTAAAACTAAATGTTGTCCCTTTGAATCCATCTCATGGATCTCTTTTAAATTCTTTGCTGATATTAGGGTGCAAATGATCAATATAATCATCTCTGACAAATAGTCAGTAAGTCTGGTCTTAATTTTGTTTAAGGACTTAAAACTACAGATGCATGCAAATGTGTGTGTATTTGTGTGTGTGTGTGTGTGTGTGTGTATGTGTGAGTTTTTACAAGATGATGCTGTCAATCAGTGGGACCCCCCACATAAGCAAAGTTATCCATGAGGAGGATTCACACACAGAGACTCTGATTTCCTCTTGAAAACCTCAAGCAAGTTGAGATTAGTAAATAGCTTAGTAAACCACTGTTGAAATAGAGCTTGATGAAACCCCAGGAAATGATAATGTATATCATGGCTTATCGCACTATGGAAACACCATAGGAGATGGGCTTTTAGAAGTGCTGATGTTAGGCAGAAAATGCTGATAAGCAAACAACTAAATGACTTAAATCCAAAACATCTTGCAAGATGTCTCAAGATGCCCACCAGAAATCAGAGTTCCAGTAAGCAGAAATAGCTGAAACAAAAGCAATATGGTCACATGTTTGTGTCATTTAGCTAGAGCTAACTTTGTTCATGCACCATCACTTTAGTACAGAATAGAACCTGCAACTCTCATGGATTTTTATTTTTTTACATTTCAGCATAATTAACATACCTGGAGGGAAAGTACTCTGAAGTAAATAGACTGTGGAGGGGCTTTGAAAAGTAAAGGAGAGGTAGAAAAATCCCATGGACACAAAGAATAGAATATTCATTATTCCACATTCAAGGAACCCCAATTTGTGATGAAATGAGGGAGCCAGAGTTTTTCAGCTCTTTGATGGGGTTCAACTTGATCCCTATGGTTATAAAACATTCAATTTTGTATTATTGATCTTTCTGTTTATATTACTATAATCATTGTGAATATTAATTCCTTAGACCTCTCCTGATCTCAGACTCAGTTCATGTAAGGACCAGCATGCTACTCTGGAGTCTTCATAGTTTTCACTTCTTATGGTTCATTAATATTTTAATATGATGCTTTGTTGTTCACACTATTTTCCACAGTTCATATTTTTGCCTGATGTGTTCATGAGTCACTCATTAATTAAGATGCTATTGTTTAGTCTCTAGGTCGATATATTTTGCTTCTATTCCTTGCATTCTTCATTTTACTGTGCTCCTATCTTTAAGGGACTATCAACCATTACCCCCTTTTTATATTTAGTTATAATTATTCTATGATTTGTGCATCAAGTTTTGTAAATGTACAATGTGGTACTGAGAAATATGCATATTCTAGTAAAATCTTATTCAGAAATTTCTTTTTTATAAGTTTTGTTCATTCTATGGTTTCTACCTTTTCTACATTCTACATTTTTAATACCTTTTTACTAATTTGTCCAAGTTTCAGGTACATTAGATATATATTTGCATATATATGCATATATATAATTATATATGCATATATAATTGCATATAATATAATGTCTATGTATACATACACAAATTACACAAACATATATATCAATATCAATTGATGGGGCTAATACTAATAACAATTTTGTCATTCTGCGGTTTTTGGAATTTTCATAACTCCATTCAGGGTTTTCTTGGTAAAGATACTAGAATGGATTGCCATTTCCTTCTCCAGATCACTTTAAATATGAAGAAATAGAGACAAAAAGTTAAATGACTTTTCCAGGATTACATAGCTAGTAAGTGTCTGAGGCTACATTTGAACCTGGGGAGATGAGTCTTTTTAACCCCAGACTCATCGCTTTATCTAGTGTACCATCTATCTACCTAGTAAGCAAGATAGCTAACATTTATGTAGCCTCTACTATACTCTAGACTCTATATTAAGTGTTTTTTTTTCTTTTTAACAAATATGATTTCATCTAATCTGACCAACAATTCTGGAAAACAAGGGCTATTATTATACCCATTCTACATTTGGGGAAACTGAGACAGACAGGGGTTAAGTGATTTGCCTAAAATCACATAGCTCGTGAGTATCTAAGGCTAAATGTTAACTCAGATATCCTTACTCCAGGTCTGGCACTGTATCTACTAAACCACCAACTGCCCACATCAATGATGCTGAAACTTTTAGAGACTGAGTGTTTAAACTACACACTCATGTCACATGTGAGCCACCACCTTACCTCAGACAGAGGAATGAGGAAGCACTCCCATTGGGCTGCTGAGCAGAAGGGCAGGTGATGAGAGAAATGTCCTAAGACTTGGTGGAGAAGGAGAAGGGACTAGTAACCTTTGGTATGTGTGCCATAGGTTCACCAACACTGGACTATGTCTTTTCCTAATCAATTCATTTTCATTTAGGAACTTTGATGCTATTGCATTGACATGTATATGATTTGAACTGATGTTCAGTATCTTTATATTTTTTCCTCCCCTGCTTATCTCTCTTGATATATATATATATGTATATATATATATATATGTGTGTGTGTGTGTCTGTGTATACATATATATGTATATATATATATATAATATCACCTCCTATATTTTCTGCTCAACTATTTCATTTCTCATTATTTCTTTTCATGGTAATGGGGGAAGCTATTCCTTCCAGTAAAATCAGTGTCAGCTAACTCCAATTGGTTTGGGCAGTCATTGGTCATTGCTATAGAACTGATGTGCAACTCAAATAGAAATGAAGTCATCCATATATATATATATATATATATATATATATATATATATATATATATATATATATAAGGATACTTGTGGGCTGTATGTTGACAGTTTTAAAATGTAATGCAATATATGTTGTATTTTCCTTTTGCAAATCTTTTTCTCTACCACATTTTCATCTTCTTCCAGCCCACTTGAAAGCGTTCTCAGCATATTTGCATTCTCTGTTGTAAGGAAACATTGCATTATCCTCACAACTGGCCCATGTTTTCCCAATTCCTCTTTCTGGGTCTATCTCCAACCAGAACACACCATTCCCCCTTATCCTCAAATGAAGTCACTCCCCCCACTTCTTGCCTATTTTTTGTTTTTGTTTTTGTTTTTGTTTTTGCATGAGGAGAATGAGGGGGAGGAAAGAAATTAAAAAAAAAAAAAAGCTTTTCTACCACCATTGCCTTTACCTATTATAATGCAGCTGGGACATGCAACAGATAGAGCACTGGGCCTAGAATCAGAAAAATCTGGGATCAAACCCAGCCTGCAGATCTGACTAGCCTTGTGACCCAGAAGAGCCACATTACCTCTGTTTGCTTCAGTTTTCTTCTCTGTTAAATAAAAATAATATTAGCAGCTACTACCGGGGTTTTCATAAGAATTAAATGAGATGATATTTTAAAGCATTTAGCTTTGTATAAACATTCTAGAAATGTTAGGTATTCTTGTTGCTAGCTTTTAATAGTTCATTTACTTCTAAGCCCTTTCTATCTGATTTCAAACCCCAAATTTGGCTAAACATGCTCTAACCCAGCTCCGCAGTGATCTCCTTTCTCACTGTTAAATCTGGAGACTTTTTCTCTGTCCAAACCCTTGCAGCATTTGGCATTGTTGACAACCTCCTCTTCCGAAATCCTTCTTTCCTCCTTAGGATCAATTAATTTCTTTTTCCTCTTTTGGTTCTTCTCCTCCCTGGTTGGTCATTCTTAGTTTCATTTTCAGGATCACCATCATGGTAGAACTTCCACGTGGCGATGCCCTGGACCCTTTTCTCGTCCCTCTCAGTACTTGTAGCTGGTAATTACAAGAAGTAAAAAACAAATCCATTATCATCTCTGTCCTGATAGTTCCCAGCTCTCATCTCTCTTCTGACATATCACAAACTACCTGCTAGACATCTCCCCTTGGGCGTCCATAGCACAGCTTAAACCAACAAGTTCAAATTAGATTTCATTTTCCTTCTCTTTAAACCAAAGGTTCCTCCTGACTTCCCCTTTTCTACAAAGGTAACTCTCTCTCGTTCTAGTCTCCCATGACTGAAGCCTAGGAGTTAGTCATGACTCTCCAGGATCACTGGGTCCCACTATTTAATCCCTTGCTTAACCTACATAGCAGTACTCTGTTCCATCCCTTTTCTTACGTCACAGCATTCTAATGGAGACCTTTCTCACCTTTCACCTGAAGCACAGAAGGGTCTAATCTCCTCCTTGCTGGCCTTCCTGTACTTCTTCTTTCTCTGTTCTTATATACCTTTTATATAGATGTCAAAGTGATATTCTTCTAGCTTAAGTTTTACCAACTAACTCTCTCACTCAAGAAGACTCCATGGTTCCCTAGGGCCCAGAGGATAAATACAAAGCCTTTTTTCATCAACTACCCAGCAAAACTGACTATATTCTTGCAGGGGAAAGTATGGTCATTCAACTCAATGTGAAGTTTTTAAAAAACTGAGCTTTGAATATAAAAAACCATTGGTAGCATATTATCATCACCCCCCACACATCACTTTCCACCGAATGATCCTTCTTCCCATTCACCATGCATAACCATGTACCTCTTACCTCTGGGCTTCTGAAAACGCTATAACCCACGAGTGGAATGGATGCCTCTGTCTTGAAACCCGAACTTCCTTCAAACCTCAGCTCATGTGCTGTCTCCTACAGGAGACCTTTCTGATTTCTACAGTTTTTCTCCTTTTGCCTAATTAGCTCTATCCTAAAGAGCATCAGTGTGCTTGGAGCATTAAAAGGCTACACACGCAGGGAAGCTGGTGGAGAGTTCTCCAGGTGCTTCTGACAGAAGAGAGGAGGTGTGTATGTTCTCGGCTCTCCTCATCACCCACAGCCATGACACCAAGTGGTGGAGCCACTTGCCCAGAAAGAGACCTCCATTGAGTGTTGTGAAACTCAATTGAAAAATGTTTGCAGCACAATGGAGACAGATCCAGGAGAGATCCAAGCCATTATACACTCGAGTTAGAAACAGAGAGAAGATACAGTTTCAAGGAATGTTACCCCACTGGCAGTAAAAAGGACCAAGGCGACCAAGACCAACCATAGAAGTGTCTCTGAAGAACTATGCCAAGAGACTGAGTCACGCTGGAGAGAGGACTCTGTGAGTATAAAGTGGATCATGGCCCTGAAATACCAGAGGTGTGAGCTACTCAGTGATACACACTGTTCACGTTCAGACGATAAGCATTTATTAAGTGTCTATCATATTCTAGTCATGATGCCAAGAAACTCCCTGTTTGTAGGAACTCTCAATGTAATGGGAGAACAAGATGCAAATACTTCCAAATAAACTAGGATAAATAGGAAATCTTCAACTGAGGAAAGGCACTGGAATTAAGAGAGATTGTGCTGCTTCCCAGCTGACCCCAGTGATCCTGGGGCAGTCATTTAATCCTCATTGCTTAGCCCTTACCACTCTTCTGCCATGAAGATAAGGGGGAAGGGGGAGAGGGAGGGAGGGAGAGAGAGAGAGAGAGAGAGAGAGAGAGAGAGAGAGAGAGAGAGAGAGAGAGAGAGAGAGAGAGAGAAAGACAGAGAGAGAGAGATGGGGTAGAGTTCAATAAAACATGGGATTAGAATTGGAAGTTGAAAGAAGTCAGGATGCCAGGAGTCAGAAATGAGAAGAGAGAACATTCCAAACATTAGAAAGTGACAAAAAGAATGTGTAGACTAAGGAGATGAAGTGCTTCTTTTCTGGAACAGCCAGAAGAGTTTCAACGGAATGAAGAACACTTGGCGGAGAGTATAAGAAGACTAGAAAGGTAATTTCAAGGGGGATGGTATAAAGGGCCTCACAAACACTGTGTTGACTAAATTTTATGCCACTTTCACCTCAGACTGTGTATGTATTTGTAGCAAAGCATGCTTCAGATGTGTATGGAAAAAGAAGATGCTTTGTTGCTAGGATTTATACTATTCCATTTTAATAAAAGTCCTTGCTTCTGCTTGCTGATAGTAGAGAGGAAGTTCACCGGTAGGGGCTTGTGACCTATATTGCAGAGTGGAAGGCTGCTAGCTCAAGGCTCAAGGGATGCTCTGGCATCCATGTAGGAGTACAATTTGGGGGACTAATAAAGAGGGGTCTCTGCTCCTTAGATTGGGTCTCCTGACCACCCATCGCCTCCTCATTTTATTTTACTAGTAAGTTCAAATATCTCTTGCCTCTTCTTAGTTGAGAGACATGGACATCTGGTGTAAAATGACAACTGAATAATTCTTCACCTAAAAGAAACTAATTAGCTCACTAAAGCAGAGATTCTGGACGGCATAAGAGGAAGGCCAAGGGAATGGTTCTTCTTTTCCTTACCCTTGATGATAATAAGGCCAAGCTGCTTGCAATCCTCTCTTTAGAGGGCCACAATTTCTGGTGTGCCCATTCAGGCAGGGGGGCTAATGCAGACAGCATGTATTTGCCCCCTTCTAAGCCTACCCCTAATCCTAATTCCACAGTGCCCCTTCTGGGGAAGGAGAGACGGCAAGTACTGATGCTTCTCTATGAAGAACTGAGCAATAAAGCAAGTTTGTTTTTTTTTTTTCCCTTTGTGTGTGTGTGTGTGTGTGTTTTAAGTAGGCCAGCTGACATGCATTTATGCTAATGACTTATAAGATTTGCTGACCCAGGTTGGACGTGATCTCTAACTCCCTCTACTGCTTTCTAGTTCATTTAGTCTCCTTAGAGTGTTTGCTCAGTGGTGCAAGAAATCATTGATAAAAGAGTAAATAATTATCAAGTGTAATCTGGAGGGGAAGGGGAGATGTTGAATTTTGTTTGAATCAACAAGCTACTATTTTCCTTCACAGTGTTTCCGAATGCCCCAAAGCCTAACCTTGTAATTTTTAATGAATTTCTGTCTCTATTTAGATCTAACTATTGAGGCACCACAGAGAAGAAACTATCACAGTTTTCCAAAGTATATACTGTCTCTCCTAAAAGGTGGGGACTTTTTTAAGTAGAAAGACAAATTCTGCTTTATAATAGAAACACTTGACATTTCAATAATGACAATTTCTTGCAAAAACTCTAAGACATTAATTTCACTGATTTTGTGGGACATTTTATGATCATGGAATATTTTCAGTTTATTATGATTTTGTTTCCTGTGGTTATAATATAAAGGTTTTTTTTCTTCTCCCTCTGCAGTTAAAAAGTAACACGTTTCTATAAATATAGAGCCAAAAGATTCTTAGTAATCGTTTATGTAAAGTAGACACTAGGGGCATACAAGTTTTTGTTTCTTTGTTTTAGGAATAATCATAGCCACAAAATGTCAGTAATCATTAAAAAAAAAAAACATTTCCCTGGGACACGTCCCAGCCCCCAAATTAACTGTTACTAACCCACCTCAAGGACCAGGATGAGATCCTGGATTTAGACATTCACAGTTCTACTATTACCTTGTTCATTTCCAATTTCCCACAGCCCTCTGGTACTTGTCTTTCATCTGCAATACCCAAATCAAGTCAGTTCTGCATCCTGAAGGAAATAGTTTGGGAACAAGTGACAAAAAAGAAGGAGAAATAGATGTGCTCCTGCACCCACGTCTCTGGCTCTCTGAATCAGAGCTGAGCATCTTCCCTGAATAAATGGGGGGAAAATAACCTTCAATGGGATTCCTACATCTGGAGGAGATTGAGGAAAAGGCAACCAAAGGAAAGCCCTACATTTATGAATAGTGGAGAGAGCAGAGGATGTAGGGAGGACTTTTTGCCAAAGAGCTATAAGGGAACGTGCTTTCTCGAAAAGCCATTTTTTCCTTGAAAGGAGCAGAGATCAAAACGGCCCCTGATAATGACTCACAAATATGGAACTGATGCATTTCACTGGCTGATCACACTTAAACCCACAAAAGCAAAGGTGTTTTCAAAGCTACAAATCTAGGTCAAGCCATGCTTATAAGGAAAGGGGAAATTTAATGAATGTTTCTGGGGAAAATACAATAAGAGTGACATTCCATGAACACGAAAATATTTTTAAAATACTGCAATCAATATGAATAGCTCACGACTGGGATAAATTGTGAGCTGTTGTGAATGGCATTCCCCTTTGGGAAAAGCTTTGTTTCCTATTGTTTGTTTCTTCTTGGTTCTGCATTCATGTAACTATGCCAGAGGTTATATAGGACCCAGGGTACAACGTCATTTGCACTCCTGCCTTAGTATTTAATATGGGTGAAATTTAAATTAAGATGAACATCAAAAGAACTCTTGATAGGGAAAATGAATTCTGAAGGTTAGCCACAAAGGGAATGAATAGAATGATTTGAATCTCAGTTCATTTATTTATTTATACATTTACATCTCTCTGTTTCTATGTAATATTTCTAACATCTATTTGTCACCTTCCTTCCTTCCTTCCTTCCTTCCTTCCTTCCTTCCTTCCTTCCTTCCTTCCTCTCTCTCTTTCTTTCTTTCTCTCTCTTTCTTTCTTTCTTTCTTTCTTTCTTTCTTTCTTTCTTTCTTTCTTTCTTTCTTTCTTTCTTTCTTTCTTTCTTTCTTTCTTCTTTCTTTCTTTCTTTCTTTCTTTCTTTCTTTCTTTCTTTCTTTCTTTCTTTCTTTCTTTCTTCTTTCTTTCTTTCTTTCTTTCTTTCTTTCTTTCTTTCTTCCTTCCTTCCTTCTTCCTTCCTTCCTTCCTTCCTTCCTTCCTTCCTCTTCCTCTCCTTCTGTTCTCTCTCTCTTCCTTCCTTCCTTCCTTCCTTCCTTCTTCCTTCCTTCCTTCCTTCCTTCCTTCCTTCTCCTTCCTTCCTTCCTTCTTCCTTTCTTTCTTTCTTTCTTTCTTTCTTTCTTTCTTTCTTTCTTTCTTTCTTTCTTTCTTTCTTTCTTTCTTTCTTTCTTCTTTCTTTCTTTCTTTCTTTCTTTCTTTCTTTCTTTCTTTCTTTCTTCTTTCTTTCTTTCTTTCTTTCTTTCTTTCTTTCTTCTTTCTTTTTCTTTCTTTCTTTCTTTCTTTCTTTCTTTCTTTCTTCCTATTTTTCTGTCTGCCTGTCTATCTTTCTATCACAGATATTGATAGGGACCCTTAATTATCCTTTTAAACTTAAATGGAATGACAATAAAATCATAGAATCTCTCAATTCTAAGACTACAAGAAACTTGATCAGAAAACTAGTTAAATTATAACTCTGATGTTTACTGTCTTTGTGATCTTGGGCAATTCACTTAATCTTCCAAAGTCTCAGTTTCCTAATCTATAAAAGGAGTAATTTGGAATAATAACTGCTGTCTTTAAATCATTATCTTATGTTTTACACTAAATCTCCACTACAACATAACTATTACATTTTCCCTACACTCGTTGTTTGAAGACCTTCAAGAAGTAGAATACTAAAATGAAACATATATATATATATATATATGTATATATATACATATATATGTCAGAACTAGAGTCACAAGATTTGGTTACAAATATTATGTAGGCTGAGATATAATCTTACCAGATGAAAATGGATTAAATTTGCTTTCTCATTTTTAGTTGTCCCATAGTTCAATGCTTGATTTCATGGCATGTATAATTGTTTTGTTTTATTACATTTTAACTTATTTTTAAGAATAGATAAGAAATATACAAAGGAAAAATTGTAAAAAAAGTATCTCTTTAAAGATTACACATTGATCATTAAATGAGATGTTTCCGAGATTGTTTGCTGTGAGGAAATTAAATATTTCAAAAGTTATTCAAGCACACAATAAGAACAGTCAAATGAAAGTTCAAAAGAAAGTGTGATAGAAAAAAATAAATTCCAATAATTGGTGAAAATGTTGATCTAAACAAACATCTTCAGATATTCTTGATAGCCACATGATATCATTGATTCCTTGATAGGGTGATGCAGGATTCTTGAAATTAGAAGAACTCAGAAGAAGACTAGAAAAAAAAAGACTGATAATGAGATTTCATGAACATTAAAGTGCTGCTTTAAAACTTATTGTTCATCCTTCATTTTTCAAAGAGAACCAATGACATTACAGGATGATGTTTTGACTTGTACATGAATTGGATTTAAGTGAGAGAGAACTGAGAAGTTGTCAGCCTCACACTCTCTTCCAGTCATCAATGTTCCATGGCAAGACAAACTCAGAGTGACTGGTGATTCCAGGGATATAGTGGATAACCATGACATCTTTTTCACCCTTAATCTTATTTTTTCCTCAATGACATACAAAAAGAGTTTCCAACATTTTTGAAAGATTTTTGAGTCCCCTAGTCCCCCCCCCCCCATTGACATAGTAAGCAAACTCATAGATTTCATATTGTCATCATGTGAAACTGTCTATAATAATTCTTTTGTAGGAGGAAAATTGGACCCCCCCCCGAAAAAAAAATTAAGGAAGTGAAAAAAGTGTGCTTTGGTCTTGATTCAGACTCCATCAGTTCTTTCTCTGGAAGCAGATAACATTTTTTTTTCAGGTCAATCCTCTGAGATTCTTCTGCATCATTGTATTGCTAAGAATAGCTAAATTATTCACAGTTGTTCATTTATACTATTGCTATTACTCTTTAATTGTTCTCCTGGTTTGCTTACTTCACTCTGTGCAGTTCATGTAAGATTTTCCAGGTTTTTCTGAGCTCTTCCTGCTCATTATTTCTTCCAGCGCAATGGTATCCTGTTATAATCATATAGTATAACTCAGCCATTCCCTAATTGCTGAGTGTCCCATCACTTTCCAATGCTTTGACCCAACAAAAAGAGTTGCTTTAAATATTTTTACACATATATGTCCTTCCTCTTTTTGATTTTTATCTCTTTGGAATATAAACTTGGTAATGGTATTGCTGGGTCAAACAACATGTACAGTTTTATAGCTTTTTAGGCCCAGCTCCAAATTGCTCTCCTGAATGATTGAATCATTTCACAACTCATCCAGCAGTGCATTGGTGTCTCAATTTTGCCACATCTCCTCCATGTTTTGTCATTTTCCTTTTTTTCTTATAATAGCTAAACTGATAAATGTGGGGTGTTGCCTAAAAGTTGTTTATTTTTCATTTCTCTAATAAATAGTGATTCAGAACTTTTTTCATGACTATAAAGAACCTTAATTACATTGTCTGTTCCTATTCTTTGACCACTTATCAATTGGGGAATGACTTATATTATAAAAATTGAGCTAATTTCTCTGTGTAATTGAGAAATGAGGCCTTTGTTAAAGAGACTTATAAAAAAGAAGCATCATTATGATTGTGTATTACTCTCTATCCTTTTCCCCATTTGGTTTCTGACTCTTACCTTCCCCAATTTGCTGTCTTTCCTATGAGCCCCAGACCCCTTCTCTTATCCCCCTCTCCTCCTATTTCTCTGTAGGGTAAGAGAGCTTTCTATACCCAGTTGATTGTGTATGATCTTCCCACATTGATTCAATTCTGATGAGAGTAAGGTTCATTGCTCTTCTCCCCTCCTTCCCCATCTTTCCCACCATTGTGAATGGTGTTTCCTACCTTTTTATGTGAGATTATTTATTCTATTCTATTTTCCTCTTCCTTTTCCTCCCCACATCTTCCTCTTTCTTATGCCTTATTTTATTAAATAGAATCCTATCATATTCAACTCACACTCTTGGTCCATCTACATGTTTATTGATCTAATAATTATACATTTCTTGGCAGCTACAAGAATCATCTCACCATGTAGGAATATATACAGTTTAACCTTATTGAAGGTCTTTTGTTTTATCTTTCCTATTTACCTTTTTATGCTTCTCTTGAGTCTTGTATTTGAGGGTCAAATTTCCAATTTGACTCGTCATCAGGAACATTTGAAAGTACTCTATTACATTTAATTCTCATCCCCCCCCCCCAAAAAAAAAAGATTATGCTACTTTGCTTGGTAAATGATTCTTGGTTGGATTTCTATCATCTTTGCCCTATGGAATATTATATTCCAGGCCCTCTGGTCCTTAAAGTTAGAAGTGGCTAACTCATGTGTTGTTCTTTCTGTAGCTTCACAATATTTGAATTATTTCTTTTTTGGCTTCCTATAGTATTTTCTCCCTTGATCTGAGAGTTTTGAAATCTGGCTATAATATTCCTGGGAGTTATCATTTTGGGATCACTTTCAGGAGGTGATCGGTATTTCCTTTACATTTCTATTTGACTTTCTTGTTCCAGAATATCAGGACAGTTTTCTTGATAATTTCATCAAAGATGACTTCTAAGCTCTTTTTTTAACCATGATTTTAAAATAATCCTATAATTCTTAGATGATTACTGGATTAATTTTCCAGGTCAGTAATTTTTCCAATAACATATTTCACATTTTCTTCATTATTTCTTTTGATTTTGACTGTTTTTTGATTACTCATGGAGTCATTAGTTTCTACTTGCTCAATTCTAATTTTTAAGACATGATTTTCTTGAGTAAACTTCTGTATTTCCTTTTCTATTTGGCCAATGCTATTTTGTAAAGAGTTGTTTTCCTCAGTGAATTTGTGTACTTCTTTTTTCCATATGACCAATTGTGTCTTTTAAATAGCTATTCTATTCAATGAAATTTTGTATATCTTTCTCCCCCTTTGGCCAATTCTGCTTTTTAATGAGTTCTTCTTTTCAGTGGATTTTGTGCCTTTTTTTTTATAAATTAGCCTATTCTGTTTTTAAGGTATTATTTTCTTTAGTATTTTTGTACCTTCTTCATCAAGCTGTTGATTCTTTTTTTAAATGATTTTCCTGGATCACTTTCATTTCTTTTCCAAATTTTTCTTTTACCTTTCTTATTTTATTCTTATAATATTTTTGAGCTTCTCCATTCATTCTTTTTGGGTTTTAGTGCAATTCATATTTTCCTTGGAGTCTTTTAATGCAGCCTTTTAACCTTCTTCTGAGTTTGTGCTTTCTTCTTCCCTCTCACCCAAATAGCTTTCCATGTTGAATTTCCTTTTTTCTTACTTGCTTGTTTCCCAGGCTTTTTCGTTTCTAATTATAAAAACCCCCAACCTGTTAAAGTTGTGATTTGTAACTGTTACGAAGGGTATATTTTTCTAAGCTTTTGGTTCTTTGTGCAGCTACCTTGAGATCTATCTACTTTCAGTTTTTCCAAGATGATATGATATGAGGAGCAATGTGTTAATACTCTTCTGGTTTGTGTTTTGGTCTGTAAGTAACCACAAGCCCTCCTTTTAGCATTAGAACAGTGACCATTGTCCTCTGCTTCCCCATGGCTTTATGGATTGGTGTGTGCTTGAGCTTTTCTTTACCTTGAGGCCACAGCCCAGTACTGCAACCTGGGTCTGTGTATTTGCAATGCAATGAGAGTCTTGCTCCAAGATCCTTGCAATCGCCTTCTGAACAATTGTATGAACCCCTCTCCCTTACCATCTTTGGCTGAGAGCTCCTAAAGTCTTTGCTGCTGAGTCAGACAACTCCAAGGCTTGTTGCCATAGTGGAGCTCCTTTGTGTTGCTCCTTTGTGCTCCCATTCCACTGAGGTGCTCAAGGTCCTTTATTCCAGCCTTCTAAGTTATTATTGGGTGAAAAATTATTTCACCCCATCTTTTTGTGTTTTGTGCTGCTCCAAAATTCATTTTGACTCACTATATAAGAGTTATTTGGAAGGTAATTTGGTAGCTCTCAGGTGAATCTATATGCCTTCTCTGTCATTTTGGCTCTGACCTTGATATCTTTGATGTCTGACCAAGTGCCTGCTTCAGCCACCTTCAGGGATGTCAGAACAAATTGTTCTCATCCACTCATTTTTCTGGGAACGTCTTCGCATGCTTGGGGTAAACATCCTACGACCTCTTCCAATTATCATCTTTTCAGAGGCAGCCTTAGTGACCAGGATGTAATGAAGTGACCAGGATGTAATCAAGTATTCAATCCCTCTTTGCAAGACACCAACCAGCATTCTTACAGAGAAGATGCTGATGTCTCCAAGCAAAAGTCACTTCTAATAATCTTATTAAACGGATTGAAGAACCCAGAAAATCCATCAGCCCTCCCCCCAAAACCCCCCTTACATCAGCATGAAACTCATTAGCATCCATGGTTTCATTGGTGTGAGAATTCCCTCCCTCCAAACAGTTAATTCACAATCCAATTTTCCTCCCTTACCCCCCCCCCAAACATTTGTAACCAGGGAAGATCATATCAACAAAGGTCTTCTTTCCATTAACTTCAAGATTCTATGGGACATTTTTCCAAATAGTCAGTCATCGAGCATTTACCATGCATTTGATATGTTTCAGGCCCTGGGCTAAGAGAAAGGGGTAAAAAGGGAGCCCAAACTAAGTCCTGCTCTCAAACCATACATAGTCTATGCAGGAGACACTGTTCGAATAAGTAGGTACAAACAAGTACGGATCTGGATAAAGTGAGAGTAGTCTTAGAGAAAAGCCACAAGACACAGAAAGACAGGGATGCTCTTCTTTATGGCACATCACATTGATTTATTCTAACAGATGGTGAGCTCCTCACAGGCTGAGACTGCCCTTTGCCTCTTTTTGTATCCAATGAGCTTAGCACAGTGCCTGACACACAACAGATATTTAATCAATGCTTCATGATTGATCGCTAGGTGGCCAAAATGTCATTGGATTGAGTGTGAGGGCCACCTTCTCTTTTAGCCACTCAGAGCTGAGGCTTCATGTGGAGGAGAGGCCAAATCTCCAATATTTAACCTAATCCAATTATCTTCTGTCTGTCTATTGGATCTAAAGAGAAAGCAGGAGGTAGGCAATGAGTAATGAGGATAAGACTGGAGTTAGAGCTGAGCACTGCGCTTTGATGCTTTATAGCCCAATGCTTGTGTTCAGAGTTCTCATGGAGTTCATACATTTTTTAATGTATTTAGATACTCAGACCTTGATCTGAATTTTTGACTTCTCAGGGTCTTGTATTACAATTTCTGCAGTTGAAAGATGCTCTTGGAGCCCCCTTGTTTTGCAGATTTGTGGAGGCCTCTGCCTTGAAGCTTAGTAGATTGGAAGAGCTGGTTTCCATTCCAGCCTCAGCCACTTGCAGGCTTTGAGAACCTGGGCAGGAAATTTCATTGAATGGGGATAATAATACCATCCCCTTCCCTCCTCATCTCTCCCTCATCATTTTCCTGCTTTCTTTAAATCCTAACGAAAAACCCACCAGAAATGAGTTTCTGCTATTCCCTTCCCCTAGTGATTATTGCCAATGCTCCCTCTACACATCTTGTCTATTGTTTTTATGCCATTCGTTTCCCATTAGACATTGTGCTTTTTGAGAACAGAGGAGGTCTCTTTTTGTCCTTTCTTGTACCTCCAGGCCTTGGGACAGTTTCCAGGGCAAAGAGGTGATTAATAAATGCTTCTAGACTGATCAGCCTATTTGTTGCTGAATATAGCCAATGGGATAATGCATGGCTATGCATGCTCAGGAAGCCTTAAAGTTCCATATAAATGTTGCCTCTTAGCACTGACTGGCTGTTTTTATCAAGCTAATTCAGGATCAAAGAACATGAGGGTTAGATGAGACTTTGAGTGGGTATTAAATCCGGCCTCCCCCCTTTCCAGGGAGGACATTTAGGCCCAGATATGCTAAGTGGCTGGTCTAGCATCACCCAGCTGAGAAGGTCTGTCTGAGATGAGAGTTAAATCTGCATCCCTCAGACTCCAGATGCACAGTGAGCCCTCTCTATTAGGCAAGATTGTCTTTCTTGGAGACACTTCTCCCTATTGATTTCTACTTATTGCAGAGAGCTAGGCAAGATGCATGCAGTCTGCCAATTCTCTATGTTGATAGACATTGGAGCTGTGGTTTGCACAGACAATTTCTAATGGTAAAATGCCAAGTCTTGAAGGCACAGAATCATCCCGGTGTGAAAATTTCCCTTCACATGAGCAATAGCAGGAACAAACCCTCCTAATGGGGAAAAGTGTCCATTCCGGTTCTCCTCCTTCTCCTTCCTTAATGGATTGGCAACGAGTCACGAAAAAGGATAATGTGGATGACTCCAATGCAAAGGAAGAAGAGGAAACGTGTGAACAGGCCTTGGGCCAAGTCAGGCTTTCAGTGTTGGGTTCTCACAACCATCACAGCCCATTTGACATCTATTGGTTGACTTGGAATTCATGGATCGCGACATTCTCACCGGGAATGGTAGGAAGTAATATTGGAGGTAGACGGAAGTCGAATGGAAACAGGTACTGAGAGTCAAGGAAAATAAACATTGAATCACACAATTTGGAAATTGTTCCAGCCACTTTTCTCCAGGATTAGTCTCCTGACACCCCAGGATTTCAGAACCAGAATGGCAATTAGAGACCACGTAGTTGCAGTCCACTGTTTAATAGATAAAGAATTTGTCCTCTGTAGAACTTAGTTGACCTGCCTACAGTGATAAGGCTTTTTAACAGACTAGACCCCATGCAGTTCATGTTCTGCCCCTTTCTACCTAGGGTTTTACTGTTGTTATTTTTCTTGGTTTTAACTACAAAATTCATTAAGAAAATCATACCTTTATTTGAAGCCTCCATAGCTTTGTAAAGTTAACCTGAGGTAAAGGAGGTGTGTAAAATAGTTGGTTGGTTCTCACACCTCCCCCCCATTGCCAAGAATGCATTCTGGAGCCAACAAAGACTAGATTTCCAGGTTAGAGCCACTGCTGAGGGATACTGGCTAAGTAGGGCTTACTGGGTGAACTTGACTTCTGCATGGAGACTTCCATTCACTTGATCATCAGGAAGCCAAGGTTCAGGGGAAATGCTGGAGATTTTACTGATCTCCCCTCCCCTAATGGAAACTCAATGGAAAAGCTAATGATTGAAACAGTGCACATGTTTGTGAAGCATCCACCATATCCAGGAGAAAAGAGTCAATGAGAAATGGCAATGGGAAAAGGAAAATCAAGTGCTTCTTCTTAATTAACTGGACACAATGAATGATGATCTTCCTCATTAGTTCAATGAAATTGCAGCAAAGTTTGGTGCAACCCGAGGCTGGTTTTTTGATGCTAAGCAGGTATAAAGCCCTGATGTGAGGAAAGTGAATCACAAAGATTATTTAACATAGTTATGGGAGAAATATTTCCTCCCTGAGTTTAGGTGGTAGATAACTGCTGCCAAAATATATTTACCACAACATAGATATTAGAGTTGTAAAAACCTAGGTTTTATTATTTTACTAAAGTATACACTCAGGCCTTGGAAAGAGCCAGAACCAAGATGAGGACTCGAGCAGGACTTCTTAGACTCAACATCACATCGGTGTGATGACAGAGACATGATTCAATCATGTATTGCAATCCTGTAACTTCTTCTCTGGTCATAAAAGTTAAAGAAAAGATGCATTCATAATAGCATATTTAAAAGGACTTAAAATTGCATTAAACCAACTTTGTAGGTAAACTAAGTCACTAGATTGAGAGAGCCCACAAATAAGCTGTTTGAGGAGGAAGAGGTACATGGAGCCAAAGAGGCAGGGACAGAATCTTTCTCTGGCTTCTCTCTGAGGATCGTTTAAGGCTCTAAGTAAATTTTCCCACTTCATGGGACAGGTTTTACTCAAGTTGCAGGAGGAATAAAACAAAAGTTCAAATTTAAATAAATTCTCATTAAAATATGTATCTTTGAATAAGACAAAAGATTAAATTATTTGGGGGCCAATTAAGATTTAGTAACAAAGGTACCAAATTATGCAAAAGCTTTAAAGATTGTGTGCCACACTAATATTGGCTTTTAAACACTATCACCTGCTGTCAAATTTCAGTTAAATGAAAAATTTTAAAAATTTGTATTTTATAGAGTTGGAAAAATATGATCATTGATAGCTTGGATAAACCATGAAAAGGACTTCTGATCAAGGAATTAATGATCATGTCTGAGTGATCATGGCCACTTGGTAACAATAATTAATTGTAACTGAAAACTTTTAAGAGTCACTTGGATAGTAAGGAGTCAAATCAGTCAGTGCTAAAGAAATGAATTCAGACTACTCATTGCAAGGACAAATAGTGAAGCTGAAGCTGAAATACTTTGGGCTTATAATGAGAAACAGGACTCTTTGGAAAAGTCCTTGATGATAGGAAATATTGATAGAAAAGGAGAAGGGAAGAGCCAAGAGAGATGGATAGTGTCATGGAAGCAACAAACTTGAACTTGGATAGAGTTTGGGAGATAGTGGAAGACAGAAGGACCTTGCACATTATGCTCTACAATGGGTCATAAAGAGCCAGACACGACTGATATAATGAAGAAAAACATGTCTAACAGACTCAGTGACTATGAAATGGTGTCATTTTAATACAAACACATATTATTTCTATGTGCCTATCAGCATCAGACTGAACACCACAGAATCATAGAATGACAGCATTTCATAAACAAATATACCTCTAATGGCCATTTATTCTGACATATCTGCAACAGAATAGCTAATCATTTGGATTAGCTTGAGGATACCCCTTGAGGCCATCCCCCAGTCTCCTAAGGCTGCCATTTTACTTTGGGATCACTCTAATTGTTTAGAAATTCCATGTTTTTGTCCTTTCATAAAATCTAAATTTGCCTCTCTGCAAATACAGTACATCACTCATCATTCTGTCCTTTGGGGCCAAGCAGAAAAAGTCTAATCCTGATCCCAATACCCAGGATTCACTGTAAATCTGAAAACAAATAAACAAAGCAAAAACTCTCAAAATATCAGCATAGCACTCAATCCTTTGAAAAGTGTGTCAACTTTAATGATCTCAAATATTGGTCCTATACCAAACCACCATGCTCAAAGGACAGCATGCTTCCCTTTTCAAACAACTTTACTATAAAACGATGGGGGACTTGGTAAATATGGTGACTGGCCAGGATTTCTTATCCCAATAAAGTTGATTTTATGCACACGAACACAATAAAATTATTATCATGGCTGATCATAAGTACATTTAGGTTCATTATATTGCATTATAATGATATTTATTCAAATGAGGTTCTACCTGTATGGATGAGGAATTTTCCAATGAATGTTCTACAACTGAACAACTAAACAAAGTCTCCAGTTGATGTTCGTGTTCGGTTGAGAATTGAGGTAGCTAGGAATTTATATTCCAGGCTAGCACTTCCAAAGAAGGGATATCAATCATCTATAATTAAGCTGTCAGATCCTAATTTCAGAAGAACTCTTCTGCCCTCCACCAGCAAATGTAAATATCAAAATAAATGAAGTTTTGAGGGGAAAACCCGACAAAACGTAGTGCAGATGTCTTGCGCTTCTGATGTCACCACCAAATTAGGCTGCTGTTGGTGTGCTCTTTATTTTTATTTTCAATGTGTAACAAGTAGACATTTTATTGGCTATAAGAGGCAGCATGTTTCAAGCAAGCTATTTCGAAGTGAATCGGGGCTGGAATTGTGTACTTACCTAAAAAGGTTTACGACTTCCCCCCGGTGCAGATATGAAATTGATCCTCAAAGAAAAGATTTATAGTTCATCTCTGTCATGTCCTTGAGCTGTCTTCTGACATATGTGAATGAAGTCACTGTAGGAAAGGCAAGTGGCTATATGCTGGCTGGACCACATAGATTTCTCTTTTTGTTTTTTATTGGCCTAAAAATATTCACTTTTGAGCCTGGGAGCAAAACAAAAGAGAACAAAAAGTCACTTCTCTGATTTCAAACAATTACTTGACAAAAAATAAAGAACACCGTCTAGGTGAGTTACCCTTGGGGACTACACACGGGAAACTTTCAAGTTGTTTTATTTATGTTTGTCTATACCTTTGGGTTCCTATTGCATTACTGGCCACAGATAAAAAAAAAATCATGTTTTGTCAATAGTTTTTTGTCTTGCCAGATTCTCTTGGATGTCTTTAGACTATGAATATGCAGTCAGAATTCCTTCTTGGTCTTCCAGTGGCTTTACTTTCAAGGGGATAACTGGAAAGGAGGAAGTAAAGAGAGAAATTCCCATCATCCTCCTCCTTCAATTGATTTATCACCTCTTTAGGGAGGCAAGCATCCCCCAGCTACTATGTGACACTTTCTAGGACAACATTTTTATGGCCAAAATTCATCTGGTAGGCATATAAAAAATAATGATGGCAGGAATCTGTGGATGGCATAAAGAGGTAAGTGTCTTCATAAATCTATTCTAAGTATGAGTATCTTTGAAACTGTAATCAGGGAAGCAATGTACCTCACTGAATGAACCCACTCCGAAAAGCAGATAAGTCATAATTTGTTGTCTGACATTGGAAACGACCATAGTTTGAACCTGCACAAAGTTTTAAAATGGCCACGGTCATGCCCACCTAAGTCTTCTTCCATACCTGTAATCGAAAGGAGGTGAAGAAATGCAGGTCTCCAATAAGAGATGTCAGAAACAAGGGTAAGCGCTGCAAGATTGCTCGGTTTTCTGACGGAAGGTGACCACCAGCTGGTTCCATGAATTAGGGTGCCCCAACACCAATTAAGTTTTCCTCCGAGAAAAGATAGATGAGGAAGGCATGCAGAAATAAATGCAAACAGAAAGGCTGGAGGACATCATGAACGCTTGAAAGATGACAGAGAAGAAAATGTATTATTCGAGCTCCATTGACTATGAAAGAAGTGTCAAACATACAGGGACCCAACAGGGAGGGCCAAACTAAAATATCATCGGGAAACATTTAACAAGAAAACTAAAACCACAATAGAACATAGTTAATGCTCCTACGTGCTTTTTAAAGTCAATCAGCAGTCATCTGGGATCCTTACATTGGGTTTAGTGGCCCTTTTTCTATTTCAGTTTAACATGCACTATATAGTATGGTAGAACCATGATAACCTCCATGAAGAAGGTACTCAAAGTTTCAGAAATGAATGAAATAGCTTAAACACAATTATTAAACACTTACTGTGTGCTAACCCCATAGGATACAAATATATGATCTCTACTTAGTTCATATCATCAGATCTTACATTTTTATAGAGAGAGAACACATGGAAGGGACTGTCTTTGGCCCTTTTAGTATCACAAGAGCATATGGAAGTGCCTGGCATAGAGTAGGCACAAAATGAATATGGACTGAGTGCTGAACAAAGACCAAATGTTTTGGTTTGAGAAGATTCGAGAACTGGTGAGTGCCACCATTGGGCAATCTGGGTGATAGACCCTTTGAAGAGATGATGGAGCGCTGTGTTGAATATTATTCTCAGAGCATGAAGTGGCAAAGAGTGGGATGTTGAAGGGGTGTTCATGAAATAGTTGCAGGTACACCCACGTGGCATCTGCAGTCGCTGGTCAGTCCCAAGGTTCAAATTTGGTCCAGATCCATCAGAGCATTGCCTCAGGAGATCTAGTATGGAGGGCAGAAGAAAAGCAGCAAGGCAGAAAATGGCCAGGGGAAGGGAATAGGCATTTGTGTTTCTCCTCCCATATTCTAGATACCACGCTAAGCAGCAGTATTACAATTTTGCATCTTTTGGTCCTCTCAACAATTCTGAGAGTTAGGTGCTATTATTATCTGCATTTTTTCAGTTGAGGAAATTAAGGCTACCAGAGGTGAAATGACTTACCCAGGGGGACACACAACTAGGTAATATCTGAGGCCACATTTTCATTAAAGAAGATGAGTCTTCCTTTATCAAGGCTTGGCACTCTATTCATTCTGCTACCTCACTGGCCCTCATCACCTTCCACTGTATTATTTTTTTTTAAAACCTTACCTTCTGTCTTGGAATCAATACTGTGTATAGGTTCTAAGGCAGAAGAGTGGTAAGGGCTAGGCAATGGGGGTTAAGTGACTTGTCCAGGATTACACAGCTGGGAAGTGTCTGAGGTCAAATTTGAACCCAGGGACTTCTGCCTCTAGGCCTGGCTCTCAAATCACTGAGCTACCCAGCACCCCCCTTCTACTGCATTATTGCAAAATAGGCTTCTGCAAGTCTCTCCTCTGTCCAATCCATTCTCCATTCAACCACCAAAATAATTTTCTAAAAGTAGAATTCAACCATATCAACCCACCTAATGAAGAAATTCCAGGGGCTGCTTGGCATCTCTCAGGATCAATTACAAAAGGTCTCTGTAGTTAAGAGCAAATATATGGCCACCCTTTCCCATTTCCTTCTCTCTTATCTTACTCCCCACAACACTCTTGAATCCAGTGACACCAGCCTTCCTTCTGTCCCATGAACTAGAAATTCCATCTTTTGACTCCAGGACATCTCTCTGGGTCATACTTCTTGCCAATACTCTCCCTCCTTTCCATCTTTTGACTTCTTTATCTTGCTTCACAATCTCATTAAAATCCAAACTTCTACAGGGATCCTTCCCTTTTGTAACCTGGAAGTTAGTGCAGTGCTTGGCACACAGTTGGTGCTTAATCAATATTTATTGACTGACTGATTGTCTTCAGGTCAGCTCTCTTTCCCTTTTTCATGCTCTTCCATTTAGTAGGTCTAACCTATACATTTTTAAATAAAGTCTCTAAAGGATGGAGATACTAAATGCTTGGTTCCACATCACAAAATTAAGAAGTGGTAAAGCTGGGATTTCATTTCCTCATTCCAAATCTAGCCCTCTTTCCGTAGTATTACATGAATCCCTGAGAAAAAGACCTTTAAGCAGTCTAAAATATGTTCATCAAAATTATTCCTGACTTTCTTGCTCCAATTTATTTGATTCTATATCCATAAGCAAACTAACCATCTTTTAAAAAGATCTTATCATATCAGCTTTTTATCATCATTTATATCCACCTCTTATCCATGCAATTAAGCTAAAATATAATGATACTTTCACAGCATCATCAAATTATATCTTTTCAGTGTTCTTATACATTCCTTTCTCTTATAGTCTCTGTAATCCAGCTCTAAAGTTCCTCACACATGATTCTTCTCTTCTCCTTCCTCTCCCTTTCCCTGGGAGGAATCCCATTCCTAGAATGTTCTTCATATATGCTTGCTAGAGGATGAGTTTCTTGAGAACAAGAAGAGTTTTGATTTTCATATTTCTATCTCTATCCTGTGGAATATTGTTAGCATTTATGAAGTACTTGCTAAATGAATTCAATCAAATCCCTTGTCACTGAATAGTCAAAGTTACATTTTAGAGCCTTCTAGCCATCATGAGCAACATTCCATTATAGAATCTGGCCATGACATCATATTTATTTTTTCTTCCTTGAATTTTTCATAATCTGAATTTCCCAAGGCAGGGCACATGTCTGTGTATAACATTTCTGTATTTGCTATTAAAAGCCCAAGATGACATGTTTGTTCTCTTTCCAAATTTCTGCCAATTTATAGTAACAGTCAACTGTGTCTAATGGGTAAAGATTAGGTCCATTGTAGGAATTCTAGTGGTTTCTAACTCTACTTTCTGAAGGTTAAAATGATCAACAAGGCAAGTCAAAAAAGTGGGAGATGCAATACTTTCAACTGAATGAGGCCGCCAGCAGGCAAATGGCTGGATTCTTGCTGGGTAAGGCTATTTCTAGACACAGTAAAGAGGTAAAAAGAACCCCATATTGCTTCTGTATCAATTGTAGTTCTCTTGCTTTTCCCAACAGTCTTCAAAATCAATGCCATTAGTGCAGAATTAAGTTCTATTTCTGGATAGGCTAGTCAGTAATTGGTGAATACTCATTGGTGGATATAGGTAATCATCTCTGATTAGAATATATTAGACAGTACATGCTTTCTTTTCCTGGCTTGTTGGTCAGCAAAGATTGAGAAGCAATCGAGCAATAAATAAATGCAAGGTATAACTATCACTTGGGTAATATGTTAAGGAACAAATCCCAAAGCAGGAAGGATTTTCTATTGTATAGCTCTTGTACTATTTTAAAATTATGCAAAAAAACAAATGAATGAATAAACAAAATGACAGAGCTCTTTTCAAAAACTTCTATTTCTGGGCTTTGAACCAAATGAAGAGAAGTATGGTTTCATTAATAATTAATTAATTAATTGATAAGGAGCACTTATTAAGCTCCTGCTCTGTATCAAACATTCTAAATATGATGACAAAGCAAAAAAGAAAAATCTCTGACCTTAGCAAACTTACATCCCATTGGGGATTGGACAGGAGGACACAATCTACAAAAAGAAGAGTATAAATGATAATTTGAGGAGGAAATGAAAAACACAAATACCTGACTATATCAAGAAAGGATTCATGGAAGAGGTGACATCTATTATTCTTCTGGAAGGAATCAGATGATTCTTAGATCCACAGAAGATGAGTATTTTGTGAGCATGGGAGGTACTCTTTTCAAAAGAAGTGGAAATGAGAAATTTCCACTTTTGGAGTTTGAGGAAGGAAGGAAGGAGGGAGGAAAGAAAGGAAGGGAGGGATGAAGGAAGGAAGGAAGGAAAGGAAGGGAGGGAGGGAAGGGGGGAAAGAAGTCATAGTCTAGATTATGCAGCAAAATGAAATGAATATTTTTCTTAATTTATCCAGGTACATTAGTACTATTAGCCTCAGTTTGTGGTTACTTCTTTTCTTTGATGGGTTCAGAAGCTATTTTCACATCACTATGAGGAAACTTTAATAGGTGTTCAGCTCTCCATCAATTCCCCTTCACCTAAAACATAGTATATCAATAGTTTCTATGCTGGACAATGACAATGTCCCCACTCCCTGTTCATGGACTAATAATTACAAATAATTTTAGTTTAATTTTCTTTTAATTTTGTCCCCAAATTACATGATATCTGAATCTCTGCAAATATATCTGTGTCTTCTTTGAAGGAGAATGAGATTGATTGATTGATGTTGTCCTGAGAAAATTCCACCCTAGTTTTCCTGCCCCATCTCTCTTTTCTTTCCCCCTTTTTCTCTTCTTTAATATGCCTACTATTACCATGATGCCTCTTTGAAACAATTCCATGTCTGTCTGCAGGCACAGTATGTGGCACCAGTTGTTGTACACAGTCCATATTGGGTAAATAGGGTTTTGAATTGATTTTAATAAATATTTGTTTAATGAAGGAATGAATTCCTTCTATACATTCTTTCTCTGCACCATGAAGATTGCAGATTATTTCCAATAATAATCTATGCTTAAAAACTGGTTAATTGTTTTTCTTCTTTTATGTATTTCTGTCTTGGCTGTCCTTAGAACCAAGACAGCTTTTTATTGTGGGAAGTTTTGGGGTATCCTTATTCTTCTAGCTCTACTTCCTGAATTGTGGCTTTGGGTTAGAGCTGTTCTATGCACACTTCTGAATAGAATTCTGGAGCCTTGAATGGCCTTGTTCTGTATTATCTGGGGTTTGGTGGGTGTCTGCCTCTTCATTCTCTACTTGAGTTCCATATTCTTCAAGGATTTAAGAAGCAACTCAGGACAGGAAATTGCAAATTTCTAACAGAATTAAAAAAAAAGTTTGACTTTCATTACATAAACTATATGGGAAATTCTTTGCCTACCTTAAAATGTTATGTAGGGGGCACCTGGGTGTCCTGGTGGTTTGAGAGCCAGGCCTAGAGAAGGGAGATCCTAGGTTCAAATCTGGCCTCAAACACTCCTGACTGTGTGACCCTGGGCAAGCCCCTTAACCCCCATTGTCTAGCCTTTACCACTCTTGTACCTTAGAACCAATGGACAGTGTTTATTCTAAGATGGAAGGTGAGGGTTTAAAAATGTTATGTGAATATGAGCTATTATTATTTGCCATAAAGCCTAATCATTTTTCTCCTCCCTCAAACCCTCTGAGATTTCCAGGCTCAAGACTGTGGTACAAGTCTAGAAGAGCTGTCCCTCTGTGGCCCTCCAAGAGACAGGAGCTTGCTGATGCCACATCCCTTTTCCTTTGTTGGAAGTCTCCATGATTTCAGCATGATAGATCTGTAAACTTCAGATCTAGTAGACCTTGTTCACTTGTGCCTAGGCAGAGTCTGAGATCTTGTTCAAGGTTCTGATGGAGACTGTTGCTATGTTTCTTTTGAGTCTGATCCCAGGGCTGAATTGACCATCTACTCTGCATTCAGAGCCATAGGTTTCCATCATTTTGTCTTCCCTCCCTCACCCAACCTGTCCTGCTCATTATACAATTCCTGTCCTTATCATATGACTTTGACCTTGGGGTGGAATATGTTCCACTGTAATTTTTCCTTAAATTTCCTAATCCATCACTTCAGGAAAGATGGGATATACTGTTTGTTCTTCCTTCTCCATCTTGGTCAGTCCTACAATTCATTCCTCTTACTGAGAAGGAAATAGATTCAGAAAGATGAACTGGCATGACCTCATCAACGCAGTCATGAATGACCAGTATTCCACCATACTCTGAAGGAATGACACCTTAGCTTGGATGTTCTCCTATATGCCAGTTCTTCAATGTGAATTGTCAGAGACAGAATATATATATATATATATATATATATATATATATATATATATATATATATATATTTATATTTCTGAATTAAAGGATTCATTGATGTTCTGGAACATGGAATAAATGAGAGCCTCCTAGCCCCTCACTTTCAAACTTTCTCTCTCCTTCCTGCTAAATCCTCTTCCAATTGTCTGTACAGTTCATTTGGCAGGTGATCACATCTGGATTTGTGACACTGTTGATTTCCATTGTTATTTAAATATTTTCTTGTCATTTAATGTTTCCAAAATTGATATCTTGCCTCCCCCATTGTTTATCACTTCTTTGAGAGCAGGAATTATAGTGTATACTTTTGGGGTTTTCTCACGGATTTTAATCCTTCTTTCTGCACATAGAGAGACACTCAATAAATGTGGGGTTATTAAAATTATCTTTTTTTTGAGAGGAGGAGTAGATGTTGATCATTTCTATTCCTTCCATCAGAGAGTCTTCATTCATGTCCTAGATTTGAAGATTAAGGTCAATAGTCTGTGGAGGCCTTAAATCAATGGCAGCAAATTAAGCCACTTAAAAAAAAGATATCTTTACTCTTTCACTATGAGAAACAGCAATAGATTTCATCAGCAGATTTCATTCCTAGCATTGACACTTTTTATAAACAAAGAGTTAAAAGATGAGGCAATAATCATATTAGAAAATATATTACTAGGGGTGAAACTTTTTATTGAGAGTAAAGGAAAAGGGAGATGATACATTTCCCAGAAATATGACTGTTAAAACCTCCTTAAATTATAGCACCCTTACAGCTTACAGCTCAAATCACATCCCTGCTTTTTTTTTTTTTTTAAGTCACAATGGTGGCTCCACTCTGAAGGGTTTCTCTGTTATCTTGCTTTTTTGGTAGCTTAGACATCACCACTATGTCCATTCAGACAGTCTGTTGTGTACTCATCACAATGATTTGGCACACTGGCATTTTTTATTTGCATAAATAATGTCAAAACCACCCATAGAGTCAACAAAACGACTCCTTTCTCTGCAATGGGAAAAACCAAAGCTAGATCCAGGATTCCTTTACAAATGTTCATTTAAAACACATTTTTAGGTCTTGACCAATGACACATGTAAAACCCAGTGGAATTGTGTGTCAGCTATGGGAGGGGGTAGGGGGAAGAGAGAAAAAGAACATGCTTTCTGAAATCCTGGAAAAATACTATAAATTAATCAATTAAATAAAAATAAATAAATAAAATAAAATAAATAAAAATATTTTTAATTGTTCATACTGGGATATATTTTGTTTAAATTATCTGCATTATTTTCATTTAAAATGAAAAGCATTATCTATAAATGGAGTAAGGAATGAGCAGTATCTGAAGAACAGACAGGGCTAACCCAAGGGAACATTACTTGATCCATCTCCAATGGATGGATATCTACTTTGTTTTCTAATTTTTTGCAAGCATGAAAATGTATCCTTTTTTCCACTGGAACTTATGGAGAACTTTTTTTTTTCAGTGTCCAGACATGAAGAAGGGCTCCATATCTCAAAACCGTATCACCAGTACCATTTGTCTTTGAAATCCTTTGTATCACTTTGGTCAAGAGATCTGTTGTTTTGCCAATCTGGTTCAGCCAGATGGGAACCAAGGTCCTTCAGCATACTATAGGCACATAGATGAGGCTAATTCTTGCTCTGGGAGATAATTAAACTCAGACATGAATAGTCAAAGCTTTTGTTCCTCCTCTCCTTCTCTATCTTCAGACTAACACATCCATTTTTCTCAGCTTCTCCAAATAGTGAGCATCCCAGGTTCTTGATGTTTTATGTATCCCAAGTCCTCAGCACTTCATTTTTGTGTGCTTAACAAAGGCTTCATGATGGTGAAGATGATAATTATACCAAAGCAGGTCATATGGGTACTCCCTTTATAGAAACTAAAATAATTAACTACTCAGAAAATCTTTGCATTCTATGATGATTTACTAGATTCTCTCCTTATGACAATCCTAATAAAGTAAATATTACTATCTTCATTTTGTAAGAAAGGTGATTGAGATGTGAGGAATTAAAAAAAAATACTTAAGCTTGGCCACAAAGCTAATAAATGCCAGAACCAACAAACAAATCCCCTGATTTTACAAATAATTAAACTGAGAACCAGAAGAAAGTCAGAGTTTAGTGGGTCAGTCAAGCTAGCTGCTTGCTTCCCAGTTCTCTCTATCACACCACTGCCTTCCCCATTTTTTATTTAAAATTTTTAAAACATCATTACCTTATATATTAAAATTGATTTTGTTGATTTAAAGACATAAGAGTCGTAAGGGCTAAGCAACTGGGGTTAAGTGACTTGCCCAGGGTGACACATCTAGGTCAGATTTGAACCCAGAATTCTAGTCTCTTGGCCTGATTCTCCATCATTTCAGCCACCTCACCACCCCTGACTCCTCAAACTTCACACATCATTTAGCTTCTTTCCCTCAACAAAATTGGAATGACAAAAAGTCTTGGAGTGGTTCCCAGATGCTCCAGCTCCATCAGTCTCAGAATTTTGATGGCAGTTGTTGACCCCACTTCATAATCCAGCATGAATATTGCAAATCTTGTGCCTTACTTCCTGCTAACTTTCCATCTTCATTGCCATTCCGCCATATTGAGTTTTAAGAAAGTTTGCGGTAACTGCTTCTCTGACATCAAATGATAGAAATCTTTCTGGGGAACATCCAGGTGTCAACATTTGGCAGAAACTGTTTGAGGGAGGCCATCCTGAGTTACTAAACTGGACTCTCTAAGCCTGATGCTTAGAGCCACAAATCCATGTCTGAGAGGTTACGAATGAAGAATGTATCAGTTTGGGGGGCTTTGGTGGTCTGCTTCTTGGAATATCTTCAACACATTTCCTATGTCAGGAGGTGTCCTAAACTGTCTTCATATCCAATGGGCTGCCTACATGGGAAGGACCAAGAAATACTCTCTGAACTTCTGAACCACAAAGAAAAGAAGCCAATCCAGTAGGTAGAAATTTACACGTATACACAGACATGCATAAGCACATATATACATAGGATGTACTCTGTGTAGGCATGTAAATACATATGTGTGCTACCTATCTTTGTGTATATAGAAAGAGACACACATATTTTCAAAGTGTTAGCAATTAGCTGGACTTCTTATCCAATTTTCTCTTTATTTAAAGAAGGATGACTCTGTGCCTCCAACTTCAACAAGCTGACATCTTTGGGAAGTAAAAGAAAGGACTTTCCTTTCAAACTCTGGCCCCGGATGTACCAGGTGAATACTTTATTAGCTGTCGACAGATTGGCTTATAGACTTGTGTCTGTGTTTTCATGTTGCAAACATTATGTCTCCCAGAAATATATTTGCTAGCTTGAGGCACTTTGACATGTGCGTATCTCCTGCTGCTGGTGGTAATAAGCAGTACCCTGTGTAGGCAGGTAAAATGTGACATAAAAAAAAAAAAAGTCGCGGGATGGGAAGACTCCAGAACAACTGTTTCATCCCTTTCTCCCTTCTTGATTAATAATTCAGATCCACAGCAAGGGCAATTATCTGGCTCTAATTGAAGAAACAAAGGAGGGGGGGTACTTTGGAAGTCAAGTTTGATTGGGAAAATAATATTAAACAGAAATGAATCAATAAGGAATGGAATGTGGAAAGTGTCACATTTTGACAAGCATATTTCCCCACTATTTCTCTTCAGTTCCAGAGCCTAATCATGTTCCCACTTCCCCATGTCATTTAATCCTTCGCCTCTGTACATCCTTCTTTTTCTGCACCATAATGAAAAGCAGAGTTCGTGACCAAGTTTGAATCCCCACTAAGTTCCCAGAAGTTTCATTAGTTGGAGCAGAGTTTATTTAATTTGATTCTCCCTCTAACTCCAGAGAGATACTGATTTCTTTTGATTGAGGAAAAGTGACCAAAACAAGGCAATAATTTCCCAACTAAAAGATGCCACAATTTTATAATAGATGGTGAATATTTGTCTAGGTCAACCCATTATTTATCTTGTTTGCTGGTCATTTTATTTAGCAGTAAACAGAAGTAAAACAACTATCTGTATTCACTGGGTGGTTTCAAGATTGTGACTTACATGAAAAATAAGGATATTAAAGAGGGGAAAAATAACTTTCCATCCTTCATTCTATCCTTCCTTCCTTCCTTGCTTCCTTCCTTCCTTCCTTCCTTCCTTCCTTCCTTGCTTCCTTCCTTCCTTCCTTCCTTCCTTCCTTCCTTCCTTCCTTCCTTCCTTTCCTCCTTTCCATCCCTCCTTTTCTCTCTCTCTCTTTTGTCACTCCACTTCTATTATTTTTCTTTATATACATATAATTCCATGTATATGTATATATATATATTATATATATATATATATAATTTGGGTTTGGTTTAGTTTCTAGCAGACTTCAGAGATAAAAAATAATATGATGAAGAACAGGACAAGAATAATCAATATTCATTTCAATTCAACCAAAACTGATTAAGTATCTACTATTTAGTAGTCATTCTGCCAGGCAATGTAGAGACAAAGACCAAAGTAAGCTGCCCTGCCCTCAAGGAGCTTACCTTCAGTTGTGCATAATAGAGCACATGCAGAGATAAATAATGACAAAGTATATACTTAGAAATTTCTAGAGGGAGTCAGAGTTAGAAATTAAGGTCAGTAAAATGCTTCCTTTTGGAGGGGGGGCATAAAATGTACTCTGAAAAAGGCAAGAGGTTCTTCAGATCTGAAGAGGTGGTTCTTCCCAGGCATAGGGAGAAACCTCTTCCAATAGTACAGAGGCAGAATGTTATATACAGGGACATGTAATAGGTCAACTGGACTGGAACAGAGGATGCATGGAAAGTAATGAGAAGTAATGAAAGTGGAAACAATAAACATATATATGTATATATTATATATATACATATTTGCTAAAAGAAAATAAAAGAAAGCATAAACATATCAATATACTGTCTTTTTTATCAGTTCTTACATTGATTCTTGGTTACAAGGAAGAGATGGAAAGTACATAGAATAATGAGGGAAAAGGCAGACTCATTTAAAGAAATCTATACTTATATACATCATTAAAAAAATGACCTCCATTTATATATAAACCAGAAGAATATACGGTAATATTATTGATTGCTTAAACATAGAATGTATACTTATAATCCATCAATAAAACAACAACATTTATTAAAGCCCTACTGTCTTTGGAATAATACTCTGGTTTATATCCCAAAGGGATCAAAGATAGGGGGAAAGGACCTACTTGTATAGCAGATCTTTTGTGGTGGAAAAGAACTAGATGTCTATTGGATATTCAGTTTTGATTAACAAATAGACAATAAAATAGAAAATTAGGAGTGGTTAGGACTGGCCTGTTTGATCTAAGAATTATTAGCATAAATAAATATGATCACTGAATCTTCAGAAGCTGATGAAATCATCCAGCACAAGGCAGGATCAGAACCAGAAGGAGATATTCATCTTTAGTGGGCATTATTTAGATGGAAACGCAGCAAAAAGTCATGGACAAAGATGATGAGAGAAGAAGAAAGACCAGGATTGTTTAGTGACCTGAAAATCTAGAGAGGAGTATGAAGGAGAGAGAGAATAATTAAAAGTATAAAAGGCTGTTATTGTTTGTCCTTCATTTCAAAGACTGATGCCTTGACTTGTACCTGACTGGTATATAAGTGAGGCAGAGTTGCAAAAAGAAATCCAAGTCCAGAGGAAAGACAAAAGTCAAGATAACTGGCAGTGGTCTGAGAGAGAAGCAATGGATGACTTTGGTGTCTTTGATGTCTAACTAAACCTTAAGCATTCCATAGTGCTTCAGCCACCATTATGGCTTTTGAAACAAACTGTTCCCAGCTGCCCATTACACTGGAAAATATCTTCACTTGCTTAGGGTAGACTCCCCCTAACTCAGCAATGGGTTTACAGCCCAGTGTGAGGTTATCTTCAACCTGGTTTAGCCCATCTGATGAGATAGTTTGCTGCAGTGCGCCACGGCACATTTTACAGCTTTTTGGAAGCAAAGATAAAAGCTGAGTGCAAGGTGGACACCAGAGGAAGATGAGCAGCCCTGAAAAGTCTCTGGAAGCCCTCTCGCCAGAGGCTCTAGTCTTCCTTGAACACCCACTCATGTACCCCATTAAAAGGCTTTGCAGTAAAAGACTGCAAAGAAGTCAGGAATTATGAGGATTGAGAAGAAATTATTAAACTTTGAAATGAAAAAAAAAACTATAACTGGAGAGAACAGCTTCAGGTTTTTATTTAAATAAATTAATCAATTCCTTTAGCATCACTAAAAGGCTGTACCCCTATTGCTCTCTCTATGTAATTAAGACTCATGTTTTACTTTTTGAAATAAAAGAAAAAGCATTCCTTCTTCTGAGGGAAGTTGATGTACCCCAGAGGAGTCTTTTGAAAGCTGTATTTTTCTTGTATTATTAAGCATACAATATTATAGTCTTATGTTTAGGGAATAACTTACACATATGTTTTATGGTGCATGTTTTCATTGTTCAAGCTAGCAACACTTATCCCAATTCCTCACTTTTCCTTGGATGAATTGGACACATGCCAATAGGAAGAAGACGCGTAGGGACATCTGTTATGAATCAGTTCAAGCCACAAAATGTGACCTTGTTGTATTGGAGCTTGAGAACAAAAGTTCACTGGCCAACTATCGCTATGCACCCTTTACAAAGTCTAATTAAGCTGATTTTTAAAAATTACCCTTTGATTTCAAGGTTAGGGTCAATTGCGTATAAGTACTTCAGAGATAATGGAACCAGAAAATACTTTGAATCTTCACATAGGTATTACTGTATTTGTATCCCCAACTTTCCCCCTCACAATCACTTTCCTCATTCTTCAAGACCCATTTCCTATCTAGTTATTCTAACTATTATTCATCTTTCTTTCCTCTCACATCTGCAATGGGATCATCTATTCCTCACTATGTATCCATTATTTACACATTATCTTTTACCGGAAGCCAGATGGAATAGTAGGTAGAGCTCTGGACTTGGCTTCAAGAAGAAATGAGTTTAAATCTTTTATTTGACATTTATAGGTTGTATGAAACTTGGCTTTTCATTCACTTCATCTCTGTAGGTCTCAGTTTTCTTGTCTGTAATATGGGCACAATAATAATATCTATTTTATGGGACTGTTGTGATAGCATGAAATAACATTTCTAAATTGCTTTGCAAATTCTAAACCACTACACTATTACTACTCTTATTGTTCAATGCTCAGGTAATTCCCCATTGTTAGAAAAGTTTTACATAGTTTTTATTTTTTATATAAACAGCAGATGATGATGATAATACCTGATATTTTTACTGTGTCTTGAGGTGTGTGAAACATTAAAAATATATGGAGCCTGCAAGATCCTCCTAAAAGCCCTGGCATTTGAGATATCTGTCTAAATTAACAGATAAGGAAACTAAAACTTTTATTGTTATTGCTTTACAGTCACTTCAGTTGTGTCCTCTTTTGGAGTTCTTTTGGCAAAATTATTGGAGTGTCTTGCCTTTTCCTTCTCTGGGGCATTTTACAGATGAGGAAACTGAGTCCAACAGACTAAGTGACTTTTTAAGGGTCAGATAGCTAATAAATGTCTGAGGAGAGATTTGAACTGAGGAGGATGAATCTTCCTGATTCCAAGTCTGGCACTCTATCCAATCTGACACCTGTTTTCCCCAAACAAGACTTAGAGAAGTTTTTTTGCTCAAGTTCGTGGAGCTAGCAAATACTTGAGGCAGAATTCGGATCTATTCTTCTGGCATAACTCAATTGAAAAAATGCTTGAATTGGATTTAGAGGATCTGGGCTCAAATCTCAGCTTTGTCATCCATTAGCTCTATGACCTTGAGAATATCATTTAAACTATCTGGTCACTGAGAGTGTTGGACCAGATAATCTTTAAATTCCCTTCTATTTATGTTCCTATGTCTTTGTCTAGACCTCTTGCCACTTAGCCATGCTAATTCTCACTGTCTACATCTGTGTGTAGAATAATACTTGTTGGGAATTTAATAAATACTTGTTGGAGAATCAATAATTTCTAACTTCAAATTTAACCCATTTTACTCTACAGATGAACCAAAACCCTACTGTCAATGTGGCTGCTAATCTATTGCAACTATACAAACTGTCCTAATTTGGTGGGGTCGGGCAGAAGCACAGAGAGATCCATTTTTGCTAACAGAAAAGTCACAAAGTTAATATAAATAGACAACAATTTCAGTAGACGCGAACTCGCATATAGAAATTAGGAAGATTGTGGTAAGATAAAATCTTGCCGTGATCTTGAGACTATCCAGTTTTATGACAAAAGCTATAATCATGAGGGAATTTAGAAAGATTTTATTTTATTTTTAATTTTAGTCAATTGAAATGTTGGACTCAGTGTCTGTTTAAGACCACATCCAAAAAACACGAAAAATAATGTGGTTTATTCTGGGAGATGGCATTCCGGCATGTGCAAGCTGCTTATTACACAGTTGAGCTAGTGACAGGAAAAGCAATGAATAATTAATTTATTTGATTATCCTAGTTGTTTACAATATTATTTTAATGATGATAATAATTTAATCTATTATGGTTTTCCATTAGTTACAAATAAAGCTTTGAGAAACAATCCCAAAGGACATTTGGCTCTGGGTCTACATGATTCAGAATTCAGAAAAAAAAAAGAATAAAAAAAGGATAGTCAAATCAGTTATTTGGCATAGTGTAGACAAGTGGTTGATCTGTATAATGGTCATTCTGAATATGGCTGTCTGGATAGGAACAACTTTAGCTGCTAGGATGAAAAAATGTTTCTTTCTCCCCTTGTGTTTAGACCCTGCCCTTAAGGGAAGTTGATTCTTAATATTCTCATTGCTTATTGGATTTCATTTTGGTGAAATTTTAAAATGCCAATGGATTGCTTTTGCTCCCTTCTCTCTCAGTCTTTCTACATTCATTATTTCACCTCCCTCCCTCTATCTTCACTTGTTTATCAATAACCATAAATCTACTTTTTGAAAAAAAAATCACTTTTAGATAACTGCCATTATTCAATTAGGTATTCCTCTTTTTTGCTCAATATTGAGTTAAAAAAAACCCATACCTTCTGCCCTAGAATCAATACAGTGTGTTGCTTCCAAGGTTGTAGAGTGGTAAGGTCTAGGCAATGGGGGTTAAGTGGCTTGCCAAAATCACACAGCTGGGAAGCGTATGTGGTCAAATTTGAACCAAGGACTTCCCCTTTCTAGGTTCAATTCTGAGCTTTTGAGTTAACTAAACAAAGTTTGAAAATAAAATAAATTTTACATTCAGTGGGGAAAAAAGCTATCTCATTCATAATATCTGTGTTTATTGTATATCCAAATAATTGTTCAAGTTTTTAATTGTCTTAAATAGTTTTAAGTTTAACCTCAATGGCTTTCTAACTATGCCATCATCATTGGTGAAAAGTAATCGTTTTCATTTCTCATTGCCTGTTTAAACTCATTCATTTTCTCTTCTGATCATATTGCTATAACTAGAATTTATGGTATAGAATAGAAAAAAATGAAAAACAATGCACATCCTTGCTTCACCTCTGCACTTGTTGGGAAAGTTTTTATCTGTATTACAAATGCTTGCTTTTGGTTTTAGATAGATAATTACTTGATAGTTTAGGAAGGTTTTATTTATTGCTAAGATTTCCAGTGTTTTTCATTGGAATTGTTATTATATTTTGTCAAGATGCTTTTTCTGCATGTATTAATATAATCATATATTTTCATTGTTTTTATTATTTATGTGATGACTTATGCTTATAGAATTTTTAGTATTAAACTACCCCTATATTACTGGCATAAATCCCACTTGATTCTAATGTAATCTCCATCCTGGCATTTTATTTAAATTTTTGGGTCGATATTCATTAGTAAAATTGGTCTGTAGTTTTCTTTCTCTGTTTTTGCTCTCCTAAATATATGTATTTTAAAAAACACTATGCAGGTATTGTCTAAAAAATTAGGAGTGACACTTTTTTACTTATTTTTATAGCATTAGAAGTAGTTGTTCTTTAAAGGTTGGAAGCATTCACTTAAAAGTCATTGGGTCCCAAATATTTTATTTTCTTTAGAAAATGATTTATGACTTATTCAATTTCTTTTTTCCAAGTTATGGCCACTTAAGCATTCTATTTTTCTATTAATCTGAGCAATTTATTCTTATTCCATGTCACTTCAATTGTCAATTTTGTTGCCATATAATAGGACAAAAATAAGTCCTAAAATTTGCCTTAACCTTCATTGGTAATGTATTAAACATTTTATTTTATGTCGATAATTTTGTCATATTCTTTCCTTTTTAAATCAAATTAACCAATGGTTCATCTATTTTATTGTTTTTCTATGAAACCAGTGTCTACTTTTATTCCTTAGTTCATTAAAAAAAAAACTTCAATTTTATTCATCTCATTTTCAGAATTTTTTTGGTGATTAATTGAAGATTTTTAATATATTCTTTTCATAGCTTATTTTTTTTAGTTGCATGCCCCATTTATTGATTTGTTCTTTCTTTTTCATTAATTTAAGCTTTTAGGGATATACATTTTCCTCTAATTACTGCTTTGGCTGCATCCCATGCATTTTAGTATATTTCATCATTTTTGTCATTATCTTTAATTAAATTATTGATTGTCACTATGGTTTGGTTTTTGACCCATTTATTCTTCAGGATTAGATTATTTATTTTCTAACTAATTTGTTTTTATGCTCTGAAGGCCATTTATTGAATAAACTTTTATTGCATTAGCATATGAAAATAGTAAATATAATGTTTCTGCATTTGTTTGTGAGGTTCTTGAGAACCAATATATAGTTATTCTTTAAAAAGGTGTCACATAAATCTTAGAAAGTAAAGGTGTACTACTTTTAATTCTTATTCAATTTACTCCAGAGGTCTGTATTAACCTTTTTTTTCTAAAATTCTATCCATGTCCTAAACTTCTTATTTATATTATGGTTAAATTTATCTAGTTCTGAGAGAGATAAATTGAGATCCTCACTAGTATAATTGTACTATTTATTTCCTCTTGTATCTCATTTAACTTTTCCTTTAAGAATGTGGATGCTCAGCTATTTGGTGTATATATATTTATATATGTATGCATGTATGTATGCCCATTTGGTATTATTATCACTCCCTTGCCTATAATATTTTTCTTTGAACAAAATGTAGTTTCCTTATTTATATCCTTTAATCAGATCTATTTTTTATTTTTAATTTTTCTGTAATCATGATTATTACCCCTGTGGCCACAAAAATGTGGGTTCAATGACTGTTAATTGCCAAAATTGTAAAAATAATTTTAGTGTCTTGATTTTATATCAAAAATAAGTGGTCGCCATGGGAAAAATTCCCAAATATGAAATACCCAATTAAGCTGTGTTTAATGGAGATTTTAATTAATATCAATGAAAGAATTAAGGGAAGGGAGAGAGATAGAGTAAGAGGAAATAGTAGGAAAAGGCCTAGGGACTAGGCCAAATGGCCTAGGCCTTTCTTTTTAAGAGAGAAAACTAAGTCAGTCTTTTATCCACTCACCACAAGATTTTTGTCCCAAGCAAAACTCTAGTGTTCAGAGAGACCCTCCAATTCAGCTTCCAAACACAACTAAGTTCAGAGGCACAAACTCTGAGCTCCTGACTTCCTTTTAAAGAGAATTTTCTCCTATGTCACCTCCCCTAAATTTTCACACCAACCAATCACAGTAGACACTTTCCACAGGACTGATCATTCTTAATTCACATCTTCTTTTTTTATCACCTCCTCTGAGTAGACTAAAACTTCACACCTCTTTTGTTAAGCTTGTCTTTTGTAAGTTGCTTGACCTTTTGGTGATTAATTTAACCTTTCTAGGTACTTAGTACCCTTTTGTATTAGATCTAAAAATAGACCTAGCTTAAGGTTTTGGCTTCACTATAAGTATGAGTTATGAGTTTTCATTGTTCAGTAAGGAGTTTTACAACTTTATCTTCCCCTAAAGTATGCCTAAGTATGGGTGGAGTAATGTAAAATTCCCATATACATTCCTGACTAAGTACCTCCATTGTTTAAGTGGGGAATAGCCTTAACCAAATGTTCCAAGGTAGAGTCTGAACAGTTTTAAGATTCACAATCCCCCCTGATGATTATTAGGAGACTAATCTCCCTATTGATCATTTAACATAATTATCTTATAGTCCTAAACGCACTTCAAACTACAGATGTATGCAATATTCAATTTTCTAAGAAGAAATTAGAGTAGTGAGGGAGGAATAGAAAGAAAGAAAGCAAAACCAATGTTTTGCTAGGCACATTGACAGAAAGCCAAATTAGGGGCAGTCCCCTTTGGCATAAAAGTGTACATTTACAAAAAAAATATTTAATCAAACTTCAGTTTAAACAACCACACCCAAAGTTCAATCTTGATCTTCTTGATGTAGTTTAGGTTTTCTGGCATCTTTCTGCAACAGTTCATTCTCTAGATTTAGGAGTTAGCAAACTTCTTCCTTGAAGCTCTTTTCTCGAACAAAATCAAAATCTTGGATTTTTATAAAAATACAATATCAAACAAAAAATAAAAATCTTGGATTTTAAATTAAAATACTCCCCTGCATATTTTTCTTCAGCTGAAATTTAGTAGATCATTCTCCAGTCCCTTATTTTAACTGTGTTTCTTTCTCTTTCAAGTATAAGCAATATATTGATGGGTACTTTTTTCTCATCTTCTCTGCTATCTTCTTCCAGTTGATGGATGAGTCATTCTTATTTATATTCAAATTATGATTATTTGCTATATTGGTTTTTATCTTATTTGCTTCTATTTCTTTATATTTATTTTGCCCTATACCTCCATAATACTTTTTCATCTCACCATTATCTTCCCTAATAATCTCTTTTCTATGAAGTCTTTTCCTTTCAGCTTCTTGTTGGGGTAGATAGATTTCTATGCTCAACTCAGTGTGTGTGTGTGTGTGTGTGTGTGTGTGTGTGTGTGTGTGTGTATTTTTCACTCTTTGAACCATTTCAGATATGAATGAGGTTCAAGAATTGCCTATCACATATTTTACCCCCATTGTAAATTTTCTTCCTTGCATGTCTCATGTTCCCATTTAAGAATGAAAAAAAAAATAACCTCAAGTCCCTTGTGATTTCTCTTTCATGTTTAACTTATATTTTTCTTTAGTCTTCTGCTCAAATGTCAAATTTTCTATTCATTGCTGAATAGATGATTCTTAATTTTAGTCCTAGTTCCTTTGCCTCCTAGATTGTCATATTCAAAGCTTTATACTCCTTTAAGGTAGCAACCATTTAATTTTGTGTAATTTTCACTGTGGCTCTTGCTTATTTCTTGGCTGCTTTTATTATTTGGGCTCTTGACTATTTTTAAAAAAATATTTTCTCCTTGACCTAGGAGTTCTGAAATATAATATTCCTAGGACTTTTTATTTTTGGAAACTCTTTTGGGAGATGATCAGTGAGAAAAGGTTTTTAAATATGTTGTTCTTACTAACTCTGCTCTAGGGTATGCTGACATTAAAAAATCCAATGTGGAATATGGTTGACAGTCTTTTGAGAGCTGAGGGGGAATCAAGTGTCAATATTCCAGTTTAGAAGAATGAATCTATATTGGAAATAGGGTTTGAGAGAATTCATTGAAAGAAGTTTCAAAATAAAAGGTCCCAGAAATATACCAGTCAAATTTTAGAACTCTCAGCTCAAAGAGAAAATACAAAAAATGTAGGAGAGTATTGGCAAAATTTCTCCTGAACCCTCCTTGGAAACACTTTGAATACACTTTGGAAGCATCAAAAAATTATGTACTCCTTCAAGTTGGCTGTGAAAAATCAGGTCAGAAAAGCCTGAAGTTGGTGACAATAATCCGAATATCTCACATAATTCTAATATCTACCTCCAAGATAAAGTTTAAAGTCAAGAATTACTAGTCTGGGAAAATAAGCAATCAATAAAGAATCTTATCTTTAAAACTATTATAAAAGGAAAGATCAAGACACAAAATTAAATGAAGGCAATTATATGCAAAGTCTCAATCGAGAGTGAAGAATAGACATAAAGCATAATATGTATTCCTGAAAAAGCTAAAAAAAGACATAAAAAACAAAAAAAATATTTTAAAAGGCAAGAGCAGTGGAGGAAAAATTTGGCAAAGAAATGGTAGCAAAGAAAGTAATTTATGAAAATAGAACAGCTTAGTGAAAATACAAATTAGTAAAAAAAAATGAAGAAAATAACCCTTAAAAGATCAGAATTGACCAAATAGAAAGACTTTAAGTTTGAAACCTCAGAGAAAAAAAATAATTCTCTGGAAATTAGGATTGGTTGAGTTGAAGCCCATGACTTCATGAGACTTCAAGAAAAAATAAAACAAAATCAAAAGAATAAAATAGAAGAAATTGTGAAATATCTCAATGGAAGAACAACTAGGAAAATAAGTGAGTTATAATTGAAAAATTATTAGATGACCTAACAGTCATAATAATAATAAAAATGAAAAGACCCTAGACATTACATTTCAAGAAATATTTCTCTGATATCTTAGAGCCACACATACATCTTCAAACTTTATTTTATCTGTGCATTATATACATCCAATGAAATGTAATTGTTCTGTGTTGCCTAATTATTTATTCATTTGATAAACATTTTATTGCAACAATTGCTGAAGATACAAAAAGATACAAAGACTGACCCTGCACTGAAGGACCTGACAGTGTAATGGGAGAGACAAAATGCAAATGTCCACATACACAGAGAGAGCAAATTTTATGCAGGATATTATAAGAGTTAAAATAGTTGGTTGTCATAAACTGTAGTGATTAAAATAGTGGAAGACATAAATTGATGGCATATAAAGAGTGGATGAGTAAGTTGTGACCACAGAAAATATGGTTTCAAAACAGTGTCTTGTTTTAAATCAAATATAACGTGGTCACCAGGGAAATATTCCCAATTATTCAACAAACCCAAGTCATCTGGGTTTTATAGAGATTTAATTCATACAAATGAGGAATTAAAGAAAAGGAGAGAAAGAGAGAAAAAAGGAAATAATGAGAAAAGGATAGGCTGGCCCAGGGCAGCCCTTGGACAACCCAGGCCTAAGCCTTAAGAGAAATATCAGTCAGTCCTTAATCACTCACCACAAGATTTGTCCAAGGAAGGATTCTAGTGACACCAGGCCAGCTTCATCTCAGCTGCCTCCACCAGCTCAATCCTGAATCTCAATGATCTCAGAATGTCCCCGAGAGAGTCCCAAGAGAGACCCTTCAAGGCAGCCTTGGCCAGCTGACTGTCCCCAAGAGAGAGATTTTCATCTCCTTTTAAAGGGAATTTTCTCCTATGTCACCTCTCCTAAATTCTCCCATCTACCAATCACAGTAGATGTTTTTCAAAACACAGACCATTCTTAGTTCACACCTGAGTAGACTAATCTTTTGAGTAATTCACACCTGAGTAGACTAGAATCTCTGAGTAAGTTTCTCACCTCTTTGCTCCTTGTAAGTTCACAAGTTGCCAGACATTTATAGGTACTTAGCACCCTTTTGTATTAGTCCTAAAATAGGCATGGCTTAAAGAACTTTTTGTCTTACTATAAGTATGGGTTTAAGTACTTTTTAATTGTTCAGAAAAGAGTTTACAATTTTATCTTTCCCTGGGGAAGACTTAAGTAGGGGTGGAGTAGAGATCTCACATTCCTGATCTAAATACCTTCACTGCCCTAATGGGGAATGGTCCCAATGGGGAATGATCTTAACCCAACCTTATGAAGTAGGGTCTGGGAATTTTTTAAGGTTTACAATCCTAACCTTATGGAGTAGGGTTTGAGAATTTTTAAGGTTCAAAATAAACAGGAAATAATTGAAGAGATAGAAAGTACAGGAATTGAGGGGTTGGGGAAAACATCCTCTGGAACAGTGATGGTGAACTTTTTCCAGAACAAGTGCCCAAACTGCAATCTTCACACTGCATATGAACTCCCCATCTTAATGCAGACAGGAGTGGGAGGAAGTGCTTCCATTGGACTATTGGGCAGAGGGGCAGATTATGTGAGAAATGTCCTTAGGCATAGGTGGAGAGGGAGAAGAGGACAGCCTCCTCTGAAAAGCCCTCCAATGCATGCCATAACCTGACTCTAAAACATGAGGGTTTTTTTTTTTGTTTGTTTGTTTTGATTTTGAGGGAAAAAAAGAGTGTTCCAGCCCTGGAGGGATAGCCAGAGAGAATGCCTAGAGATGAAAAAGAGAACAACAGAGTTTTCCCTTTAAGGATTTAAATTTATCTCATGTTTTTCTTCTCTATTCATTACCAAACATTTTAAAAACAATGCACAAGTTGATTCTTTCTATTCTGTTCCACTCATTTTCTTTACCTTTTTGCAATATTATTTCATAATATACTTCTCTATGGATCTCTCAACAGTCACTGGTGATTCACACTTACCAAATCCAATAAACCTTTTTCTGTTCTCAACCCCTCACTTTCTCTGCAGAGTTTCATCCTCTTCTAAAATCCAAAAAGTGAACTTTATTGCCCAAAGTTCTATTCTCAGTTATGCTTTTTAAATAAATTTGGATTTTTCTAAAATTTGAACACCACAATTTAGGAAAAATAGTAATAAAATGATATGCATTTAGAAAAGGGCAATCAAGATGGTGAGGAGTCTCAGTGAGAAGTTCTGACAATTTAGATTTTCTAAATTGCAGAGCAGGAGAATTCATACATAGATTAATTACAATTTTGTTGAATAACTTCTGAGGTATTAAGCAACATATATATATATATATATATATATATAAACCATACACAAATATATGTGTATATATGTATAAATATTTGTGTATGTTTTTCAATTCTGTGTTAAATTTCTATAGCCATTTGGGTTTATTTCACATCTCTCTAGTAATACATAAATTAAATGAAGGTAGGGTTCTTTTTTTTTTAAACCCTTACCTTCCATCTTGGAATCAATACTGTGTATTGGTTCCAAGGCAGAAGACTGGTAAGGGCTAGACAATGGGGGTCAAGTGACTTGCCCAGGGTCACACAGCTTGGAAGTTTATGAGGCCAAATTTGAACCTAGGATCTCCTGTCTCTAGGCCTGGCTCTCAATCCACTGAGCTACCCAGCTGCCCCCATGAAGGTAGGGTTCTAATGAAAATATCCTGGCTTCTAACAACATTCCTTGTATTTAGCTACTAAATAAATATTTCCTAAATTTAAATAAATTTAATATATTGGCTGCAGAGGTAAGCAGTTGATTGTCAGAAGGTTTCAGTACTTTTGACATTTTAATGTCTTCCTGAATCTGTTAATTTCATTTGTAAAAAACCCAGTCTTTTAGAGATTTTTCCATTATTTTTCAAAACTATTTAAAATTTGACCTTCTGAATTATTTTTGAAGGATTTAATTTAATTTAATTTCTATAACACTTACCTTCTGTCTAATTATCAATTCTAAGATCTACTATCTTGCTGTAGTGTACCAAGGGTTAGGCAATCATAATTAAGTGACTTGCTTAATACAGTTGCATCCAACTCTATGCCTATTGACCAAAGATAGCTAGCTGTCCTGAAGGATTTAATTTTAAAGAGGCATCTTGGTGATACAGAAAATAAAATAGTACTCCTGAAATTAGGAAGGCATAAATTCAAATGTGACCCCTGTCACTTGCTCCTATGTGATCCTAGACCAATCATGATATTTTTTTTCATTTTTTTAACTGCACAGAATTTGTTCATTTTATTGGGTCAAAGTAAAAGAACATGATAAAAAGCAAAGGGATAAAAAGGAAAATGCAACAACAAAGAGGCAAAAAGAGAATGATCACAATTAAATTTCATAGAAAAATTATAAAGGAAATTAAAAAGCATATCATTGACACTCAGGGAAAACTGTAGCCATATGTTGAATAGCCCTGTTATTCATCACATGTGATTAATACTATCTGAAAATTCACCAGATAAAAACAGTAATTTATAACTTGGATTTTGCTCAGAACTCTCTTTGTCTCTGTCTCTGTCTCTCTCTCACCCACCCACCCACCCACTCACCCACACAAAGACTTATGTTACAAAGGAATAAATGTACTCCAAATATAATAGTAAAATCACGAACAATTGTTATTTCCATTACTTGTATTTCCATGCCTATTAACAAGCAAGAGAATTTCAGAGGTGCTGCATGGTCCTAGAAGGAAAATTGATTGCAATGGTTGGAAACTGAAGAAAAGTAAATTTCTGGTCTCCAGAAGTAAAACTAGCCTGATGACACTAATTCATAATACTGTGGGCTCTTTCTATAAATGGTGGCTTTCCTCTCATTGGAATTCTTCAGGCAGAGACTGGTTGACTACTTGCCTATTAAGGGACTTTTATTCAAGATCAGATGAGATTTAATGGCTACTGAGACCTCCTTTCACTGTCCGATTATGGAATCCACTTTTAATGTTGGCCATTAATGGTCAGTAGTTAGTTTCCTTAAAAGGTGGACATTGATGCTTTTCTCCAATACAATGAGCTTGAATGTATCCTTTTGGAATGAAGAATATTGTACCAATGGAACACAATCTATTGATGGTTCCTTTGAAGTTAGTAAGGGTTCAAGAATAGCTTTTATCACATAAAAGAATAGATTATACACACTTTCTCCTGATTTAGGTGACTGAAATCAGACATGCTCAATATCTGGACAGTGTAAGAAGGATGTGTCAGATTGAGTGTCATTCAATTGGATAATCATAGAGCGATTCAGATGGTTTCCTAATGAAAAGGGTTCTCACTCGAGAAATTCACAAATGTTTGAAGTAAAACTAAATTATTTCTGTTTCTATGAAATGATCTTTCGTGTATATTGGCTTAAAAGACAAAACCATGCTTCTCCTGACTTCAGGGTTGGTTGTTCAAAGTGGGAGATATTTCAAGAATGTAAAGATGAGTTTCAGATGTTGGAAACACCAAGACCATAGGAAGTAGAGGAGCTGGAAACACAATAGCCTAGGCTTGAATCCTTCTGCAGGCTTCATGACCATGAACAAAGAATTTAAGCTTTCCAGTGCTGAGTCCTCCTCTGAAAAGGGTGGGCAGCGGTACTACTTGCTTTTCAGAGCTTTTATGGGGATTACCTGAGTAATAGATATTGAGTGGAACATTAGGTACAATGTTAGATTTTGGGTCAGGCAGACTTGGGATTCAATTCTGCTTTATAGACTTACAACAGTGATATGGTGGGAAAGTTACTTTATTACTCTAATTCAGATTCTTTAGCCACAAATAGAGAAAAAAAGAGCAGCACCTCTCTGAAAATGGAGAAGTAAAATCTGAGGAAAACCTTTTGAAAAGCATAATGTGCTGTGTAAATGCTAGCTACTGTCTTCCTTACATTTGCAAAGTATGTACAACTTTTAAAATATTGTTTCATATGTTGATATTGTTAAGTAAGATACAGAGGATTAAACTGGATATAGGAAGTCGATCTCAGAGCAAGGAGGGTCTGGGTTCAAGGACTGTCCCTGATCAACAAAGATTCGTGTCCTTGGGAAATCCTCTACCTCCTCAGGGCTTCAAGGCTATGGATCTATGAGATCTGTATTGGTGGAGAGTTTTGTTTTCCCTTGGACTCTCCATACCAGAGAAATCAACTCTAGGTAGCATCAAAATATGAGTGATGTTTATAACAACAAATAAATGGACATCACCCTAGCTGAACAGATCAAGCAGCAGAATGAAACTGAGGAAGGTGTGAATTCACATCCTGACTCAGACCCTCTCTAGACATGGCACCTTGTATATGTTACTGCATCTCTGCGGGCTCCAGATCCCTCATCTGAGAGATGAGGATGATAAGAGCCCCGATTTCCAAGGGGTGTTACAATTGCGATAATAGATGCCAAGCTCTTTGTGAAGTTTAAAGTCTATTAAAATTAGCACTATAGTAGTAGTATTGGTGATGATAGAGGAGGGGTGAGAAGAAGAGAAGAATAAGGAGGAAAGGGAAGAGAAGGAAGAGCAATAGTAGTAATAGTATTCCTGAGCATCTTGTAAGGGACACTTTTCCCAGAAAACTTAGTGAAATAATAAAATAGGAAGTTTGCAGAGGACAGAGAATGAAAAGCTTTTTGTGGAAAGTCAAGTCCATGAAATGAAGTCATCTTCAGTACTGGTTATCATCTTTACCTTTTAATGCCATTATTATTTTTATTGACCTATCATAGAATCTTTGATGTAAAATGGAAGACCAACAGGTGAAGAAGTGTTAGAAAATACAAGTTCAAAAGTACAGTTTACTCTTTAATTCATAAGCTACTCTTGCTAATGTTTGCTCATCAGCAACTTGGTGTTCAGTGAACAGCTGTATCAAAGCATATTAACATTCCAAGCCCGAGACTACTCCCCCTACGCATGATATCATGGACGGAAACAATATGTGATGATCCAAATGAGGCATTTAATGTGAAGCAGCAAAGATCCACTTAGGAGAAGTGTTTTAATTAAATGCCACTTAATTATTATAATTAGATACTAAACAATTTCATTGGAAAGAAATCACAGTGAATTCAGTTATTTTTGGTCAATGTATGAAACAATCAAATAAGGTTAGCTGAGAAGAAAAATAGAGCTTGCTTAAAAGCTTTTTGCATATTTTTTCAATTATCATAAAATGTCTTGAAACTTTATTCATCATCATAATCTTATTTTTCTGAAAGACACACAGATATTATATGTAATAGGAATTTGAGTGGGAAAGAAAGATACCTACCCATACATATGCCTATGTATTTCTGAATAATAACTCTGTGGGCTATAATTATGTGCATTAATGAAATCAAAAACGATTTTCATCGCAATAGTTTTCTTTCTTCCAAAGCTGACACCTGATGGAACATCCCTCCAAATGGTTGTGTGGTTTAGGTAACTCAGGCAATGTAGGTCTTAGGACCACTCTTCAAATCATTTCTCCTAGCAGGTAGAAATGTGTCAGGCACATCTCAATATCAATGGCCTGAGAGTTCTGAAAATTTTGCTACCTTGGAAAAAACCCTGATGTATAATTTATATGGGCAATTTCTAGAACCTGCTTCACTCAACCAACTTGCAAGTTACTGATATTCATGAGAGGGATTGTTCATTCCTGGGAGAGAGACTTGGTGAGCAATCAACAGAAAAGGGAAGGAAATCAGAGAGAGAGAGAGAAAGCATGTCAAGAAATCCAGAATTAGAAGATGAATTGAAATGCAAGAATTCCATAACAGAGGATGAATGTTAATATGTATTCCAATTACATATAATTATATTGATAATTATATATATGATATACTATATGATAATAAAAATTATATGTATATATAATGGAGCTAGGAAAAATATACTAATGCAACACTTTCCATCTTCTAGAAAAATGTGTTTTTCTTTCAACCTTTTATGAATACAGAATTCCATCTTTATAGTACCTCCTCATATCATAACTTCATGACAAGGGCTTGCTAAGTTGAAATATGAAAGTTATCATCCATGTGTTTTCCTGCTTTCACTATTTAAAAGACAGTGCTGCTTTTAATGACTTCATTGAGGTCTTTTAACTTTTAACAGATAAAAATAATTTTCTGTCTGTTATATAAACTCTACCTTTGCTATTTGGATGTTGCCCTCCTATTCTGTGGGCATGAATAATTCTGTATTCTTAGAGCTTCTCACACACAAGTCATTGATGGTAATCTTCTACAGGTTATCTCAATCTACCACATATGCAACCTGTACCAGAATTTTAATTCCCTCATGACATACTTCCAAACTGATCCTCTAGCCTTTTAATTTAATATTTATTTTTATTTTAAGTTCCAAATTCTTTCTCCCTCTTCCCCTTCCCTTCCCAATTGAGAAGGCAAGAAAAATAATAGCCATTATACATGTGAAGTCATTCAAAATATATTTCCAAATTGGGCATATTGCAAAAAAAGCAAGAAAAATATATATGCATATATATATATATATTTCAATCTGTATTCATGATTTATTAATTCTCTCAAGGGAGGTAGAGTTTTATATCTTTGGTTCTTTGGAATTGTCACCTGTGGCCTTTATTTTGAAGACCTCTTTGATGGACTGGAGGGTAACCTACTTTAGTCCTTTCTACTTTAGGGTAGCTTTGAATGTAAAGGTAATTATCCTAGATCAAACCAAAATCTCATTATCTTCATTGTTTACTCATTATTCATACTTAGACCCTCTGAGGCCAAGTAGTATAATTGTAATTCTACTTGTCAGTCTTTTAAAATTGAAGACAGCTATCATGGCTCTCCTAATTATTCTGTTAGGCATAAGCAGCTAGCTAAGTTGTACACTGGGCTAGAATGATGGATATGAAGTCAGGAAAACATAGAATCCGGCAACTAAATAGTGCAGTGGATAGAGCACCTGGCCAGACACTTATTAGTTGTATGACCCTAGAAAAGTCACTTAACCCTGCTTGCCTCAATTGCTCAATTATTGCAAAATGAGTTGGAGAAGGAATTGATAAATCACTCCAGTATTTTTGACAAGAAAATTCCAAATGAGTTCACAAAAATTTGGATATGCATGAAGTAACTGAAGGACAAAAATGGAAGAAACTGGAAATATCTTTACCACCACCATCATCATCATCATCATCATTATTCTAATATTTATAGACCACATTAAGGTTGCAGATAATTTTCTCCATTTTCTCCTTTGATTCTCATAAGTTTGTGAAATAGGTTCTATAATCACCCCCATTTAACGAATTAACAAATTGACTTTTAAAGAGAATAAGTAATTTTCCAGGATCACACAGTTCCAAAGAATCAAAGGAAAGATTTCAAGTTAGTATTTATTGTTGTTGTTCAGTCATATACAGCTCTTCATGAGCCCCATTACAGTTTTCTTGTTAAAAATAGAAGTGGTTTGCCATTTCCTTCTATAACACACACATATATATTTCCAGATTACATCAATACAACTTCTTAATATTAATTTTCTAATGTTCTCATTCCCTCCCAACCCTCCCCACTCCCAAAGAAGATAGTTAATATAATATAGATTGCACCTATATTATGATATAATACATTATTTCTGCATTCATTGTGTTTTGAAAGAAGACATATATTCCTTACACAGATAAATTTTAATAAAGGAAATAAAGCAAAGAATAGCATGTTTCAATTTGAATTTATATTGTCTGTTCCTTCTGTGGTTGTGGATATCCTTATTTATTTATTTGTTTGTTTATCTGTTTATCTAACCATCCCTCTATCTATCTATTCATTTTTGTCAGGAGACTTTTGAACTTGTCCTTGATCCTAGTCTTGTTGGTAATAGTGAAGTCATTCACAGTTGATTGTCATACAATATTGTTGTTACCCTGGATGAATTTAAGTACCAATATTGAGTACCCTTTTGTCTTAAGAGGACTCTCCTATTGTATCTTTTTATTTGGATTATTGGAGCTTATAATAGGAGGTGAAGCCCAATTGCTTGAATGATCCTCCCGTCAGACCCAACTAGATAACCCAGACCTGAACCACTCCTCTCTTTGTATCAGTCCCCAACTCCTTGGTCATTCCTATAAAAATATTGATTTTCTAAGTGTATCCATTGTGAAACTTTTCTCCAATTTCTTAAAGATGTTAATAAGCTTGAATGTGTTCATTGTAAACACAAAGTAAAACTATTCAAAACTATCTCCATCTATTTTAAAATGTTATAATCACTTCTGGGAGATTTGATTACATCAGGCTCCTATGAAAAGGGGATTTTTCTGTGAATTATTGGGCATTTGTCTTGGTTCACATTTTCACCCCAGACTTCTGAAAATGAAAGGCTCATCTCGTTAACATCAATGTTCTACCATAGGTTTGATATGGATGTAAAATGCATAGAGAATAGTCTATGAAAACATAAAATGGGTATCAAACCCAGGATAATTGAGATTACCATAAAAGCAATGATGGACTTGGAATAAGAATCGAATTAAAATATTTATTAAGAAAAATATTCTACAGGAGGAGCCAATGGCATGGTCAAAACTTAAGGGTAAAGAGTAAGGGATAACAGGTAGGAAAACATGCAGTCCACATCTATCTTTATTATGTCAGGAGAAACTAATGAAGACTTTGAAAACATTGGGTGATTACCTTATGAATTGTTTTTGTTTATTTATTTATTCATTTATTTGTTTATTCACTCATTCATTCATTTATTGAGAACATGGTTAAAGATCCCAGTATATGGACAGACATTTTGGGTAGCAATATGTATCACTGGAGTTAACATCATATTAGATCATAGTTCCATTTGAGCATTTAATTTTACATTTAACTTTTGATTTATGCTTTCTTTTTATATTTAATCATAACAATCACTTGTAATGACACATTTCCACATCAGTTTTCCCAAGTTTTGTGATCCCTATTGTCTCTCTCTCTCTTCCTTCCCCCTTCCCAGAGCTGGCAAGCAATTCAATCTGAGTTATACATGTATCATCATGAAATATATTCCCATATTGTTCATTTTTGTAAGAGAATAATCACATAAAATCAAAACACTTGAATAAAAAGCCAAATAAACTAAAGTGAAAAATTGAATGATTTGATTTGCATTCTGATTCCAACAGTTCTTTCACTGTGGGTGGATAGCATTATTTGTCATAAGTCCCTCAGAATTTTCCTGGATCATTGTATTGCTGAGAATAGCTAAGTCTATCACAGTTGACCATTTAACAATATTACTGTAATTGTGTCAATGTTTTCCTGGTTCTGCTTATTGTACACTGCATCCACTCATAAAGATCTTTCTAGATCTTTCTGAAATCATCCTATTCATCATTGCTTATAACAATAGTATTCTATCACCATCCTATAGTTTGGATATCCCTTCAATTTCTAATTCTTTACCATCATAAAAAGAGTAGCTATAAATATTTTTTATAAATAGGTCCTTCAGCTCCACCCTCATTTCATCTTTTTGGGATACAGCCCTACAAGAGTATTACTGAAATTAAGGGTATACATTATTTTTTAGACTTTTGGGCATAGTTCAAATTGCCCTCAGAATGGTTGGATAAGTTCACAACTCCACCAGTAATGCATTAGTGGCCCAATTTTGTCACATCCTCTCCAACATTTATCACTTTCCTTTATTATCATATCGGCAAATCTGATAGATATGAGGTATTACTTCAGAGTCTTTTTAATTTTCTTTTCTCTAATAAAGAGTGATGTAGACAAATTTTATGATTATTAAAAGCTTTGGTTTCTTCATCAGAAAACTGCTTACTCATATCCTTCCACCATTTGTCAAATGGTGAATTACTTGTATTCTAATAAATTTGACTTAGTTCTCTGAGACCCTTATCAAATAAATTTGTTATAATGTTTACCGTAGTCTGTTGTTTTCCCTCTAATCTTGGTTACATTGGTTTTGTTTGTATGAGGCTTTTGTAATTTAATAAAATCAAAATTATTCATTTGATATCTTGTAATGTTCTCTATATATTGTTTTGTCATAAATTCAGCCCTTCTCCATAGATTTGACAGGTTAAACTATTATATGTTTGCCTAATGTATTTATACCTTCATCATTCACCCCTAATCTATTCCATTGATCCTCCATTCTATTTCTTAGACAGTACCAGATTGTTTTGATGATTACTAAATTAGACTACAATTTGAATTCTGCTACTATTAGGCCATTATCCTTCACATTTTTTAATTAATCCCCTTGATGTTCTTGACTTTTTGTTCTTACAAATGAATTTTGTTATTACTTTGTATAGTTTTTTAAATAATCATTTGGTAGTTTGATTGGTATGGAGCTGAATGAATGAATTAATTTTGGTAGAATTATATTACTTAGCCTACCCATGAGCAATTCAATTAATGTTTTTCCATTGTTTAGATCTAATTTTATTTCTGTGAAAAGTGTTTTCTAATTGTGTTCATATAATTCCTGTTTTTGTTTTGGCATATAGCTGCCCACATATTTTATATTGTGTAAATTGATTTTAAATGGAGTTTTTTTTTTCTAAATCTTGCTTCTTTTATAGGAAATATATAGATATGCTGATGATTTATGTGGGTTGATTTTGTATCCTGAAACTTTAATAAAGTTATTATTTCAACTAATTTTTTAGTTGACTGTCTAGATTCTCTAACTATACTGTCATATCTGTAAAGAGTGAAAGTTTGGTTTCTTCATTGCCTACTTTAACTCCATCAATTTATTTTTCTTCTTTTATTGCTAAAGCTAACATTTCTGGTACAATACTTAATGATAGGGTTGATAATGGGCATCTTTGCTTCACCCCTGACCTTAATGGGAAGGCTTCTAACTTATTCTCATTGCAGATGATACTTGCTGATGGTTATAGATGGATACTATTTATTATTTTAAGGAAAGGTCCACTTATCTCAATGTTTTCTAGTATTTTTAATAGGAAAGAGTGTATTTTGTCACCTGCATCTATTCAGAAAAATCATATGATTTCTCTTAGTTTTGTTATTCATATGGTCAATTTTCCTGATGGTTTACTTAATATTAAACCAGCCTTGCATTCCTCCTATAAATCCCACCTTGTCATAGTGAATGATCTTTGCAATATATTGTTGTGTTCTTTCCTAATATTTTATTTAAGATTTTTTGTATTCATATTAATTAAGAAAATAGAACTGTAATTTTCTTTGTTTTTGTTTTGTTTTGTTTTATTGGCTTAAATGTCAACACCATAATTTGTTTCATAAAAAGAGTTTTTAGGACTTCTTCTTTGCCTATTTTACCAATTTTTTTTTATATATTATCAGGAACAATTGTTCTTTAAATGTTTGATAGAAATAATTTGTGAATCCATCTAGCTCTGGGAATTTTTTTCTTAAGGGGTTCATTAATGGTTAATTCAGTTTCTTTCTTTGAGATGTGATTACTAAGGACAATTTATATTTTTGTAAACATTCATTACACCTAGATTATCAGATTTATTTTCATATAATTGGGCAAAATAGTTTCTAATGCCTGCTTTAATTTCCTCTTCATTGATGGTGAACACCCTTTTCATTTTTGATTCTGGTAATTAAATTTTCTTTTTTTCCCTTTTTTAATCAAATTAACCAATGCTCTATTTAGTTTCTTTTATATATATATACACATATATATGTATACACATATATTTATGTATATATATATGTCTTATTTATTAGTTCAGTATTGCTGTTTTCAATTTCATGAATTTCAACTTCAATTTTGGGGTTTCCAATTTAGTCTTTAATTGGAGATTTTTAATTTATTATATTTCTATGTTTTAGTTGCATTCCCAACTAATTGATCTGCTTTTTTCTATCATTAATATATGCATTCATACATACAAATCTTCCCCCAAGTGCTGCTTTGTCTGTATCCCATTTTGATACATTGTCATACTTACAAATAAAATTATTGATTATTTTAACTTCTCTAACCCACCCCTTTGTAGCATTAGATAATTTTGTTTCCAATTATTTTTATTTGTCTTTTCATGGAGATTCACTGATTATAATTTTTATTACATTATGATCTGAAAAGGATGCATTTATTAATTTTTCCTTTTTTTGGTTGTGAAGTTTTTATGCTTTAATACATGCTCAATTTTTGTATGTGTAACATGTGCTGCTGAATAAATGATAATTTCTTTCAAGCCCCATTCAATTTTTTCCAAAGATCTATTAAATCTAATTTTTCTAAAATTTCATTCACTTCATTTACTTCTTTTTGTTAAATTTAGCTTTTTTTTCAAGGGTGTGTGTGTGGGTGAAAGTCTCCCACTAGAATGGTTTTACTGCCCATTTCTTCCTTAAAATCATTTAGTTTTCCTTTAAAAATCTTGAGGTTATACCATTTGATACAGATATGTTAAGTATTGATATTATTTCATTGTCTATACTACCTTTTATCAAGAAGTAATTTCCTTCCTTATCTCTTTCAATCAGATGTATTTTTGCTTTAGCATTGTCTGAGATCATCATTACCACTCCTTTGCCTTTCTTACTTCAGATGAAGTACAATGAATTCTGCTCCAGTCCCTTATGTTTTCTCTGTGTATTTCTCCCTGCCTCAAAAGAGTTTCTTGTAAATAATATATAATAAGATTCTGTTTTTTAATCCAATCTGCTATCTGTTTCGGTTTTATAGATGAGTTCATCCTATTTATGTTCACAGTTATGATTACCACCTGTGTATTACCTTCTATTTTATTTTCCTCTTTTGATCCTGCACTTTCTCCTTTCACTGTCTCTCCACATGTGCTATGCCTTTAATCACTCCCACAATTATCCCTCCTCCATACCTCTCCCCTCTAATTCCTTTCCTACTTCTTTATGGGGCAAGATAGGATTCTATACCACAATGAGTCTGGTTGATATTCTCTCTTTGAGTCAATTCCAAGGAGAGTAAGGTTTATACATTGACCATCACTGCTCTTATCCTGCCCTCCATTGTAATAGCTGCTTTCATGTTTCTTAGGTAATATAATACACCACATTTTACCTCTTTTTTCCCTTTTCTTTCAGTGCACTCCCCTTGAATATTTTTGCATATTATGCTATCTAAACAATTCACTCTCACATCTCCAGTCTATGTTTCCTCCTTCTAACTACTCTGCTAATGATAAAAAAATAAAACAACAGCAAAAAAAAAAAGTAACATCTTTCCATGAAGGCATATATAAACTTTATCAAGTCACTTAAATTTTATCTTTCTTCTATATCGTTTTGTGCTTCTCTTGAATCTTGAATTTAGATATCAAATTTCCTTTTTAGGTCTGCTGGTATTTTCAGTAGGAATGCTTGGATATCTTTTTTTAAATAAATTATTATTAAATGGCAATTCCCCCCTGAAACTGCATAGTCAAGTTTGTAGGATAGTTGATTCTTGGTTGCAAACCTATTTCCTTTGCTTTCTGGAATATCCTATTCCTAGCCTTCTGATCCTTTAATATAGAAGGTGCTAAATACTGTGTAATCCTGACTGTGATTCCATGGTTATTTGAATTTCTTCTTTCTGTTTACTTGCAGGATTTTCTCCTTAGTCTGGGAACTCTTGAATTTGAATATAATATTCTTCATACTTCTTATTTAGGGATTTATTTCGGGAGATGATTGATATAGTCTTTCAATTTCTATTTTATCCTCTTGTTCAAGAATATTACTGAAATTTTCTTTGATAATTTCTTGTAATATTATACACACACACACACATACACACACATATATATATAATCATGACTTTTGAGGAGTCCAAAAATTCTTAAATTGTCTCTCCTGAATCTATTTTTCAGACTAATTGTTTCTTTAATGAGATATTTAAGATTTTTATTTTTTTATTCTTTTGATTTTGTTTCATTGTTTAATTATGTCTTATACAGTCATTAGTTTCAATTTGCCCATTTTTAGTTTTAAAAGAATGTTTTTTTCTGAGTTTTTGAACCTCCTTTTCCATTTGGTTAATTCTACTTTTTATGAAACTCTTTTTTCTTCACAGGATTTTTTTTACCTCTTTTTCCATTTGGCTGATTCTGCTTTTTTAAGTTGTTATTTTCTGTTTGCATTACTTTCATTTTTCTTCTGGCTCTTTTATTTGATTTTTGAATTATTTTTCGAGCTTCAGATCCTGAGACCAATTCCCATTTTTCTTTAAATTTTTTCATGATTCTGCTTTGACATCACTGTCCCCAGCTGAGTCTGTGCTTTTTTTTTTTTACTTTTGCTTTACATTAATTTTTTCCCCCTATGGTTAGGTGTTTCTTTTATTGTTTGCTCATTTTCCCACCTTTAAAAAAAACTTTTACCCTAAAGATATACTCTGTTTTTATGATAGAGGGGATGATCTCTTAAACTTCAGTTTTTCTCTGGTGCTCCACTCAACTTTATTTATGGTTCCTGCAAGTTCTTCATTTCTTCCAAGGTGATATGATAGCTTGTGACTAGAAGCTCTAGAAGTCACCTGCCACTGCTGATTCAGTCTCTTCTATGGACTACTGATGGCTTGCAGGGTTTCTTGGGATGAGGGTCCTCAATGTAGGCTTGAGCAGGGCTCTGGTCTTCCTCTTTGGTTACCATCAGTCAGAAAGGAACTGTCTTGCATTGGGTTTAGCCTAGTGTTTAGGTCTTCACTGCTGACTTGGGCAGAACCTCTGAAACTTGTTCTGTATTTAATCCAGACTAGTGCACTGTGGAATGCCCTGTGATGGAGATTGGCCCTCACTGAATACTGGTACAGGTCAGCCATGTAGTCAGGGGCCTCAGTGTAGGCTTGGAACTTTAAGGAGTGGGCAGGGAGTGCTTTGCTATTAGCTTAGGTGGGATCCTGGTGTCTCAAAATTGGCTTGTGTCTAGGTTTGGAACCTGGAGCAGTAGGTGGAGGTTTGGGGGTAGGCAGCTTACACTCTTCCATGAATGGTTTTAGTTCTGGTTCCCTTCCCACTCCAGTGAAATAGATTAAACTATCTAACTTTCAGGGTTATTTTTTCTGCAGGACAGTTATTTGACTCCATCTCCTTGGTGCTGTGACTCTAGGATTCATTTTGAGGTGCTATTTTAAGGTTGATTTGAGAGGATTCTTGGAGCATTTCCAAGTTTCTATCTTGTTACTCTGCCATCTTGGCTCTCCCACTCTGATTTATATATTTTCTGTACATTTTCTTCCTTTATTACATTATGGAACCAATTTTTTACATTTGTAAATTATCTATTTAATATACATTTACTTATATGACATTTTATAATGATCATCAAATTGTACATAATGGACAACACAATAATTATGCCTCTTCCACTTAATTTTTCCTGTATGTATTAGTAGGTCAAATCTTCGTGTGATCATGGCTCTTTTGGTGAACATTGGGTAATATTCAATAATTAGATATTTTATTATAGCACCCACAAAAAGGCACATTTGAAGTTCTCACTAATATATGAAATCATTCTGGACTGAACATTCTGCCTAAGAGTAGAAAATACTTTGGGTAACTATACATCTCTCTCTCTCTCTCTCTCTCTCTCTCTCTCTCTCTCTCTCTCTCTCTCTCTCTCTCTCTCTCTCTATTTTTTTACTTGATATCAGTCATCTGAGAACCATTGAACAGTTATCTTCATTATATATCTTTCAAGTAATCTGATATGATTTTGACATATGCATGTGAGACATTATTGCAATAGAGATTTAAATGCTAGTTTCCTCTGCTGACTCCACTAAAAAAGCAGTTTAGTCTAAAGATAATATGTACACTTTGCCTTTATTTTAATATCTATTTAGGAAATTATTTGTCAAACTCTTATGATTTCCTTATAATCATTAATCAATGAGCATTTAAGTGCTTACTATATACCAGGCACTCTAATATGTTAAGGGTAAATATTAGGGTTGAGACAGAATATATTGTTTAATGGTCACCAAGGATTTAAATTCTAAACCCCAATGAAATACTGAAGTCAGAATAGAATTTTATGGTGGTTTATTTACAATAGAAGGAAGAAATTAAGAATGAGGGAGAAAGAGGGAAAAGGGTAGAAGTTCTGTTCCAGCCTGGCCTGAGCAAGGGGGAGTTCAGAGGCCTCAGCCAAGGGGCCTTCCCAGAAGATAAAATCTAACTTGGCTTCCAGGCACAAGGCTTTCCCTAAGATGAGGGGCCTCCTTGAAGGCTGGTGCCTTCAGGAAGCCAGGAAAAGAGAATCTTGCCTTAACACTCACCACATGGTTGCCTAAAGGAAGCAGTCTGAGGTCTCCACACCCTAGCCCTCCAAGTCAAGTAACACCACAAAAAGCCACCAAAGCCCCTCTCACAGGAAGTGACACAAAATATATAGGCAGTTATTTACATCACTTCCTGTGTCTCATATATACCAGTGGTGGCTTAAACTTGGATTAGAACAGCCCAAGGGGTCAATTAGTTGTTTCTGATTTGTCACTTGCTATCAGACATGGGTCACAGACCATTCTCCCCTATACCAAACCCTTAAGTAGGGGTGTATACATTCCTGGTTGCTAAAATTCCAAAGACAAAGCAGGGTGGAATAAATCTAAAATTCACAAATAAGACCTTGTGAAAGAAAAAAAGAGGCAAAAGACAATCTCTTATCTCAACTTAATAAATTCAGAAAATATTTATTAAGCACCTATTATTTGCCAATGTTTGTGCTAAGCTCTGAGAATATTAAAAGAGAAATAAGAGTCTTTGTCCTCTAGGTGTTTACAAGGTAATTGTTAAGACAATATGTGAACAGATATATGCAGAGAAAACTACATTCAGGATAAATAGGAAGTAATTACGAGAAGTCACTCGAATTAAGAGGGGTTGGGACAGATTTCTTATTCATGGTGGGGTTTTAGTTTCCTTTAAAGGAAGTCAGGCAAAATCAAATGTAACAGACTTTTCTACTAGTGGCAATGCAATGATCCAGGACAAAAATGAGGAAACTATGAGAAAGAATGTATCCACTTTCCAAGAAAGAGCTGTGGGAGAAATGCAGGAGAAAAACATATGATTGATAACATGGTTCGATGGGAATAAGATTAGGGATTTGGCATTAAAAGATCACTATATTACAAATATGAATAACATGGAAATAGGTTTGAACAATGATACATGTATACACCAGGGGAATTGCTAGTCAGCTCAGGAAGGGGGGTTGGGAGATGGGTGGGAAAAATCATGAATCATGTAATCATGGAAAATATTCTAAATATTCTGGGAGCCATCAGACCACGACACCTTGACAGAGTAACGCGTGGTAGCTGGGGAGACCACAGAGTGGTCCTTGGTGAGATGTGACGCCCACTCTATCCACTTTGCATGATCTCTTTCATCAATGCCCCTTACCTATGAATTGACAGGATTATTATTCCCCCTAGTCTCAAAAGAAATAATGCAAGAGCAAAATACCTGTACCCTAATTCCCCAAAACATCACCAAAAGATCAGACCCTTAAACCCAATCCCAAAGACTATCGTGGGTTAACTTTTACTTAGGTACATAATTCCCAGTGAAGCCTCAGCTACAAGCCAAGCCCAAAACTTTCTCATGAAACCAGCACACAAATCAATCATAGAGGCCCATACAATAGGTACAGGTACACCACAAGTACATCAAGCCTCAATATGCCTCAGTGACTCAATTACACAAATCAGTAACTCAAACTCCCTAGTAAGCCACCTGTGATGAAATCATTTATCTTGTATTCTCTCTTTAATCCCAATACAAAAATATTGCATGTTAATCAAGTGCTTTGTTAAAAGTTAATGTATCACTTTTCCAATTATCTCTCTTTGAACAGGTGCGTTAGGTAATGTAATCTATCTCACCTTTGTTTCAGTGACAAGCAACAACTTTCTTCAAGTCTCCAATATTATATCTATCAAATATAAACTTCTATCTCTCTGTCTATCTATCTGAAAATCTTAGCAAAAATTAAAAATACACTAAATGACAAATGTTATAGGAATCATTAAATTAATTGTGGAATATAAATGCAAAAATGGGAAATTATGTTAACTTATTTCAAATATAATATGATGAAACTTGTGACATTCAAAATTATAATGATGTAGTGCTGTAATTGAGGCCCAGAGTTTTTATTCTACAAAATCTCCTAAAATCTCTGGTGAGATTAGTTGAACAGACAAACCCAACCAGATATTCTAATGAAAGAACCCGAAGGCATACAGACAGTTTCCCTTCCCAACTAATATGCAAATGACCTTTTAGCACTGATATACAAGGAAGCCTCTGTTCCTTTTCAGAAACTGTCTTCTTAGCCTTCCTGCTTATGGTTGAAACCTTTTAAAAGTCATGATCACAGATCCCTTAGCAGGTTGCTTCTCTTGCTGGGAGATTTACCTTCACAAGCATTGTAAAGTTTTCTCTCAATAAATCTTTCTGATTTTTAGACAGATTTTTATTCTAAAGTTATTTGTCAGGCTAACAGAACTTATGAATGTAGTGAAATGTGGATAAAATTTTAAAATTCAATGTTCTGAAATTATAAAGATTGAGCTTCTCCTCAAATAAGAAATTATAAGATTCCTTATCTACCACTACTTTTCAAAAATGGAGGTCTTTGGATAGGAAACATTGCATATGATGCAATTTTGTTTTTCAGTTTGTCGACTAATTTTAGTGATTTGCCCCTAATTTTTCTCCTTCCTTGATATGGGGAATTAGTCCCTGAGAGAGGGATAAAGACAAACTGATGGACTGATATATGAATAGAAAAGATGAGTAAAATCTATTTTAAAAATGGAGAAGTGAATAAACTATGTTACTCCACCAGAGAATACCTCAATATACAGAGAATCATGAATGGATATTTCTTAGATCCAGCTATTTAAAAATTCCAAATCTACTAAAATTGTGGTATTCTCTAACCCATATATTTTTCCCTCATCCATAAGGATAGCAGGAGGGAATTCCAAACTCTCTAACTGAAACTTATTTCAACAATATTCATATTATTCCTCCATTTCTGGGATTTATTTAAAAAGATTAGTTTAGCAGGACTTCTTTATGTGTCTCTTTTTTTAATGCAGTTGCTGACTATGAGATGATATGGCTTCATTCCTAAAGTCAGGAGTTGCCTGAGGGTGATCATATCACTCCCCAGCCTTCTCAGTCTTATACTATTCTAGCCCCTCCTCAGTATCTCTTGCATCATTTATGAACTTTCAGTTTTTATGTAAAACCATTTACGTGATTGCTTCTAAAGTATATATATCCAATGAGACTCCCTAAATTTATTCAACCCTGTCTCCCTTTGTCCCTCTTGGGTATTTTTGTTCTCTGGAGGCACTTCTCTTGTCTCAACTAAAGCATTTTTATTATGGCTATTTTGGTACTCTTCTTTAATTGAGGTTGACACTTCCTTTTCCATTCATATCCAAACACCTTTCAGCCACAGATTGTTCATAGCTCCAGAATAATCAAGCAAAAGATTGTTAATAGCACAGAATTTACTAAGCAAAAAAATATTTCTATCATTATTTCATTTTTATGGTTTAGGTGAATGATTGTTAACAATAAGATAAAAAAACCCAATATTCTTGTGGTACAAATCCAGAAGTGGTATGACTGGATCAAAGGGCAGGCATTCTTTTAAAATCCTCTGGACATAATCGGTTGCTATTATTTATTAACAATTATTTGTCATTTATTCAATTTTATCTCATCAAACTTGAATCTTCTCATTCTTCTCCTTTCCAGAAGATGAGATTTACTAAGAATCTTTTCCTAGATATCAACCATAGATGACAATACTTTTCTGCAAACAATAATGTATGTGCACAACTTCACATTGGAAAACTTGTGCAAGTGTTAGTGGCATATTGCATATCCACTGTGTACTATATGATACTCATCTGAAAAATCCCAAGATATAGTGAAAACTCCATGATGAAAAATTATATATATATATATATATATATATATATATATATATATAGTCTTAAAAACCCATTATACAGTTAAACCTCAACAAGAAATCTGAGATATAATGAGGGATGACTGTACTTAGAATGCGATTCATAAAAAGCTAGGCATTTTTTTCACTTTGTATCCTATAACATCACTATCCAGATACTAAAATATTTTACCATTTTCACAAGATATAGTCAAATAACTTAAAAATGAACCTTAATGTTTCAGAATTAGACATAGAAAATTCAGAATTAGAATTAAAAGTCAGAATAATGCATTAGAATAATACAACACACATCTACATATCTTCAAAAGGACTTATAAAAGAATATCATAATATTTCTTATAAAATCCTTTTTATATAAGTTTAGTTTATAATTTAATAACATGATGATTAAAATAATATTTATAGTACAACTTTGTAATATTTTTTCAAATTAAATCTCAGCACGAAGAGCATGAAGTATTTGAAATATGAAACAAAACTTAACAAATTGTCAAATCATATTGCACAAAATTGTTTATTACCATTTGCCTCATTTTATCACACCTAAAACCCTGCATAAAACTATCTAAAATAAGTAATTACCTTTCATTAAATAAATAAGAGTAATAACATTAGTTAACATATGTAGTGTTTGCCATATACCAATCAGGATATTAAGCCTTTAAGTTTCTAGTATTTGTAATAAAATTACAGAGACTGGATTTTAAGTCAGGCCTTTCTTGAAGCCATGCATTTCCTATAATTATCATGTGTTTATTTTAATGATGCCAAGTAACAAATGCATTTATCATTATTATTTTTTAATTTACTTTGAGTTCTGATTCAATAAAATTATAACCCAATAGGAAAATAAACTTCACTGTTTATGAGTCCACAGTATTATTAAGTTTTAGTACCAAATTAAATCTGGTTTTCTAAACATCAATGAAAATTTAAGTCTCAAAATATGAAAGCTTTAAGGAAGTTATTATTGTTTTCCTGAAACTAAGTAAAGCTAAAATTCTATTATTTTATTTTCTGAATAATTGTACTAATTCACAGTTCTACTAGTAATGAATTAGTTCATCTGTATTGATATGACACTTTCATATTTAATATCACTATAGTTTAACATCTTTGTTAGTTTCAAGGTGGGGTTATGAAGTGATAATATTTCATAGTTTAAATGTTACTTGGTAATTAATGTTCTGAATATTTTGTGATTGATTATAGCTTAGTTTATTCATTTTTTTAAATGAAAGTCTTTAATCTGTGCTTATAAGGAGATTTTTTATAATTTTGTAAAGTCTAGTCAATTCTCTACAGACATTGAATGTAAGAGTATTGTCAGAATTTATTAAATCAATTTTAATAATCCATACTTTCCCCTCTAATTCTTGGTCCATTGATTTAACTTCTGTCAATATTTTTTAAATCATATAACTTAGATGATATATTTGTCTGTTAGACATTTTCTATGTTAGACATTGCATCTACAGTGCAATGTTTGGCTACAATTTTTCCTGATATTGATGAGCTGTTAGCTATATACACACCTTTTCACTTCTAATTATTATAGGACTTTTTAAAATGTTTAGTCATTTTCCTTTTTTTTTACTTATACTTTCAAATATGGTGTTAGTGCTTGTCTAAACCCATTTCCTGCCAAACTACTTTCTCTTTTTTCCCAGAAGCTCCTTTAAAATAAAAAGTGCCTTTTACAACCCACTGTTGACTTAAGTTAATTGAACTCTAGATTGTAATGAATGTTTCTAGGGTTTATATAATCTATCCAAACTTTACTTCTCTCTCTCTGTATATATATATATATATATATATATATATATATATATATACATATGCATATATATACACACATATATATGCCATTATTTCTACAGAACTCATATTCATTTGCAAAGAGAAATAAGTTGCCTCTTTTTCATTTGTTTATCCCATCAGTCATCTTTTTTCTAATGTTATTGATACTGATAATATTTTTATCATTAGATCATATCATACTTGAAAAAGCAGATAGATTTAATTTACATAGCATCATACTAATTGAAAGCACCATTGTTATGTCAAGGTAAATTGATTGTAAGTAAAATTTTTAAATTGTATTTAAATTAATTTTCTTTACTGTGTTTTTTTAAAAAATTATAAATAAAAATGAGACATTTTGTGATTTTTTCCTCTAGTAATATAATCTCATGATTTTATTATTTATTAATATGATCAATTATGCTGATTGTTTTTCCCCTTTAATTTTAATTCTTTTTTCCTGGAGTAAAATAATTTATGTTAATAAATTAAAATATATTTGCTATTATATTTTTGCTAATATTTTTACTGATTAAATATCTCTGCATCATTATTTAATCTATATTTCATTATTGCCTTTATATCCATGTTTATTTGTGATGTTTTCAATGAAAAGTATGGCAATCATCTCCTTTACTTAAATGAATGAGAAAACACAGAATTAAAGAATAGACATTCATGTTCCCAGAACCTCATGTAAGTTTCGATGGGGAGAAGTCAAGGCTACTCTCCTTCAAAGCATTTTTTCTCTGATCTAACAGGATGTAATTGGGTGTGAAGCAGACACCCCAAGAAAAGGGTTGAAACAAAATGAAAAGACAAAAACAATTAATACTTTCCCCATGTTCCCCCTCCCATTTTAGTCTGGCATTTGCAGCCACTCAGAGAATGGATCTGTAGACTAGAACAAGTTAGAAAATTTCTCTGTATGCCCCAAATATTTCTGAGGTCTTCCATTAAATGTCATCATGTCTCTGTAAGAAGCAGAATTTTTAGTAGAATGTTATTATTATTATTATTATTATTATTAGGTTGATTGGTTCAGCTTACTTTATTCAATATGAACTCCCTAAATCTTCTAGTACTTTTTGGAATTTTTCTTATTTATTTCTAAAAGCATAATGACATTTAGTTATATTCTCAAGCCTCAATATTTTGCATTATTTTGCAGTTGTTTAGCATTTGCTTTTGATTGCTATTTGTGACCACAAAAGGGGTTCTATTGAGACTTTTCTTTCTGCCTTTTACATTTCTTGTCATTATGAAGTAGGTTCTCTGAATCAAATTATAATTTGAAAAGAAGATTTCAGCCATTTTAAAATCATATTTTCAAAATACATTCCAGGATGCTTGCTCTAATGCATCTCTTCACTTAAAAGTATATTTTTTTCAAATTGTTAGTCTGCTATCTCTTCAATTCTGAAAATCTCCAGCTTTTTCATTTTTTGTTGCAAATTTATTAGGTGTTTGTTGAAATCTCATAATTGTATTTCCCCTATTAATAATTGAAAACAATGTCTCATGTAATTGTTGATAGTTGGAAACTTTTGAAAAATATTCATCAAGTACTTCTATTATTTTCTCATTGGGATATATTTATGGTCTCACATTTGTGGCAATTTCATTCATGTCTTGTGAAGATTCCCCACATCCAACAACAACAAATAGTAACAAAGAAATTACCAGAACAACTCCACGCTTTCCATTTTTATTTTATCTGCATTGATTTGTTTCAGGAACGTTTTCCAATTTAATGTATTCAAAATGATATTTTGGAATGGATATTAGCTTTAGAATCAAATGACCTTCTTTTGGTTTTTAGTACCTGTGTAAACATAGGTAGATGGTACAGTGGATAGAATTCCAGGTCTACAGTAAAGAAGACTCATTTCTTGATTTCAAATCTGGCCTCTGACACTTGCTACCTGTGTGACCCTCAGAAAAATCACTTAACTTTGTATGCCTCAATTTCTTCATCTGTAAAAATGAGCTGGAGAAGGAAAAGGCAAAAATATCTTTTCCAAGAAAACCCCAAATTGGGTCATGAAGAGTTGGACCCAATAGAGAAAAGGATTGAATAATGACAACAAACTTGAGCAAAGACATCTCATCCCTAAGGATCCCAGTGAACTTATATATGTCTTCTAAAGTCCCATATACTCTGCATTTATTATCCAGTTGTTTTTTATCCCTTTTTTATTGAGAACTATCCATAGCTGACTTTATTCCCTTATCATTTTGTTTTTACATACAACCTTAAATATCTATATCATACCAAGTTCTTCCTTAACTAATTTATGATCAGGAGTTCACCCAGAGCTGAACTCTTGATTTCACATGTATCTAATTATTCTCATAATCTAGCCTGTTCATAGATTCATGGGGACACTTCTTTTTAATCCAAGGATGTACTTTTCTATTTCTTTACCTGAACAAAATTGATTTGATGATTATAGCTTTATCTTCTAATCTTGTAACTGTAAGTGGGATTTCCCTTTTATTCCTCATCCAGTTGTATAAATAAGTTGCATTCTTATTATTTTTCAACTTTCCCCCCAAAAAATTATGGTTTCTCTTATTTTATATCTCTAGGTACTTCATTAATTTGGTACTTATTTTGAATGGGATCCCTCTTTCAATTATTTCCTATTGCATTATATTATTGCTGTATGAAAATGAATATTTATTTTGTTTCTAAATATTTACTGAATTTCTTTAGATTTACTGTGATTCTATTGAGTTTTTTTTCACACAAACCACCAAGGTGTCAGAAAATAAAATAGCTTTGTTTCATCTTTCCAAAGTTTATGGCTTTAATTTATTTCTCTTATGGTTTTCCTAGAATGGAATTACTATCACAAATTATCATTTGTTATAAGTGGGGGAAGGGATATATTTCAGTGTAATTATTTTTTAGGGAAGAATCATAAATAAAATTTATGTATTCAAAATTATAATGAAACTTAGCAGACAAAACAAAATCTTGTAAATTATTGTGATAAATGTATCTGGAGGAGAGGGGGGTGGCAGAGACAGAGATAGAGACAGAGACAGAGAAACAGACAGACAGATACAAAGACAGAGAAAGAGAGAACTAAAGAGAATTAATCTAAATAATTATGAATCATAGTCATTCTGTAATAAATAGTAAATGGATATAAATAGTCAATATTCAAAAGGGGGAAAACCTAAGCTGACAATAAGCATGCAAATAATTATTTTGAATCACTAATCATTAGAAAAATGAAAATTAAATCAATTTGAGGGTTTGCCTCACATCCAGGAAATTCTCATATATAACAACAACAAAAAAAAAGGAAAATGGTGAATGCTGGAATTGTGATTTGATTTACCTATTATGGAAACTATTTTAGAATGAATGCCTCTAGATTCGATGAACTACTTATGTACTTTTTGATGCAATGATAATAGTATGATGTAAATTACTCAAAGAGATGAAAGAATGAGAAAAGGATGTTTATTCTCAAGCATATGTGTAACATCTCTTTTATTATAGAAAAATCTTGGATTTAAGAAAAAGGTAATTACATTTCAAATGGCTGAAAAGTTTATGATTGATGGATTCAAGATGAAAAATGAGATATACACCTATGTTCATAACCAATGTGAGAGATTGTTTTACTTGGATCAGAATTTTTGTTACAACAAATATTCTTTCTCTCCCTTCTGACCTGGAAAATAGTTTAATGAATGACATTATAAAAATAGTTGGATTCCTGGAATGTTATGATTTTAAAAAAAGAGTTTAGACACTGCACTCCAAGAAATCATCAAGGAATATTGCCCAGAGATTCCAGAAACAGGGTAAAAAGAGATTGAAATAACCCACCAATCACAACCTCTCAGGGACCCAAAGATGAACATATACAAGAACATCACTGCTTAGTTCTGTAGTCCTTAGATTAAGGAGAAAATATTATAAGGAAGAAGAAGGAAAAAAAAAACATGCACAGCTACAGTTAGAATAATACAAGATAGCAACCACAACTTTAAAAGAACTCAGGAAACGTAACATAACATTTCACAGAGTAACAGTACTGGGCTTACAAACAAAAATAACATATCCAGAATAGATGAGCATAGTTATAAAAGGGGAAAAAAGATATTTGACAAGTTTCAACTATTCTTGGAGAAATCCCCAGAACTCAGAAGAAAATTTGATCTATAAAAGCAGACAAAGATAATGAAAGACTAATTATAAGAAACCCCAAAAGTCAAATTGTTAGATTCTGTTATGGGAAAATGTCATCCATGGCCCATGAGAACACATTATTGCTTCTGTTTTTTAAAGGGGCAGGAATGGTTGGAAGGAAGGCTTGAGATGGGAATGAAATAGAAAGAGCTAAAATGGTAGTGGAGTAGAGCAGAAGGAGACAGGATGGAAAGGAAATCTCATATGGAGAAGGAATGAGTAGAGGAACTGCCACAGAGAAGGGGAGAAGAGGTGGAGGACTGGAAGTACTACAACTAAATAAATTGTGCTCATCAAACCTGGGATAAATTAGAAGGGTAGATTTTTTTAATGTACAGAAAAATAGGGGAAATAGAGTTGGTATAAGGGAGAGGGAAGAGAAAGGAAGACAATGGAATAAGCAAAAGCAGGAAAGGGAAGGATTCCTGGAGGGAAATACACATCAAGAGATAGAAGGGTAAGGTGAGGAGATAATGGAATCATGATGTAGGAGGGCACAGTTGATGAATAAGAAAGAGATATGGGGAAAGGTAGATAGAAAGAGAAATAAAAGCTAATGGGCAAGAGATAATGGAATGACCTTTGGAAAGGTGGGCCAATATAACTACAAGGGCCAAGAGAGAGGATAAGGAATGATTCTGGGGAAGATTGTTGAACAGGAGATGTTGTGGCCAAAGGTAATTGGATATCTCAGGAGGGATGTGGCAGAAAGAAAGGAAGAGGGAGACAATCAATAAGAAAGAATTGAGTGGATGGAAATGTACAACTAGTAACTTTGTCATTGACTGTGATGGGATAAATTCATACAAGTGAAAAAAATGGATAGCAGAATGGCTCTAAAACCAGGACCTAACAATATAGTATTTAAAAGAAATATACTGAAAATGAAAGATGTAGAGTAAAGGTAAGGGCTGGAGAAGAAGATACTATTTGCTAACTGAGCCAGAGAAAGCAAGAGTAGCAGTCACAATCTCTGACAGAGCTGGGGCTAAAAAGAATAAAATGGGATGAACAAAATAAATAAGTAAAATATTAGTGGTGAATTTTAATTTCTCCCTCTCAGATCTAGATAAATCTAACCAAAATTAAATAAGTAACAGATGAATAGAACCTCAGCTACAATAAATAAGATAGATATCTGGAGAGCCCTTCCACACACATGTACCTGTATGAGGTTCATAGATGATCAAGGCCTTAGCATACACATCATCACTTATAAAGTATAAGTATCCTGTAAAAGTCCTTCCTTAACACTAATCATATTATGAAATAATCCTGCAACCTTGAGATATTGGGCACTGAAACAAAAGTTCCACTGGGTATGACCAAGTTGGAAAGATTTGTTTTAGAAAGAGTATGGTCCTGGTAACAGATTGTGTTTACTGCCAAAGCACTAGTCTAGCAAACTATGATCCTTTTATTATGTTAACTGAGAATTGGATAAGCTAAAGTTATCAAATTAAATACTGATAGGAATATTGAAAAACAGGACTAATAATACCTTGATAGAGTAGCAGTGGTTTTTAAAAAACCAGATAGAAATATGTAGTAAGAGTTTTAAAGCTCTTCATGCTAATTGAACTAAATACACCAATACTAGGGCCTAAGAACATTATTAAGATGGTAAAAAGCTGTGTTTTTATGAAAATGTTCATGGAAGCTTTGGTTTGACAAAATAATTGGAACTAGCACAAATGCAATGAATTTGAGAAATAGCTAAATGGATTGTGATGTTTGGTTGTAATGGATTTTATTATGTTAAAGAAATGACAAATATTGGAAATGTAAAAAAGTAAGGGAAATATATAAAGATTAAAAAAATAAGAAAAGAGAATATAAATAATTCATATCATGATTATATTGAAAAAAACCCAACAGGAATAAAATCAAGAGAAAAAAGCATCCAAATACAACAAATCCAAAAGTAACTCAAAAGCAGAGCATGTTTATATTAGCACATATAAAATTTACATATATTAAAATAATTTGCAAACAATGTGGAGTTTTTGGTCTTGCGCATAATCTTTTTTATTCTTTTGTTTAATTATTTTGTTGTTGTTGTTGATTCTGTTTAAAAAAAAGGAAAAACAACACAAAATAGAAAAAAAAAGAGTGATTTAAAACGTTTTTCCACATGACTATATGTGACTGATTTTTTTCACCTGAAATTTCCAGTTCACATCCTTTGATCATGTATCAATTGTAGAATGACTTCTATTTTTTCACAAATTGGAGTTAGTTTTCTATATATTTGAAAAATTATACCTTTCTCAAAGATATGTCATAATTTCCGTTCCATCCCAGATTTCTGCTTTCCTTCTCATCTTGGCTACAATTGATCGGTTTGCACAAAACCTTTCAAACTTAATATAATCAAAATATCAATATTGTATTTTATAATACTCTATCTCTCTTTTTGGTCCTAAATTCTTCTCTTATCTATCATTCTGGTAGGTAAACTACTGTGTGCTCCATAATTTGCTCAGAGTATTTCTCTATGTTTAGATCTTATATCCATGTTGATACGAATATGGTATGACGTGTTGATTTATTTTCTGGGTTTGCCATACCAGTTTCCAATTTTCCCAATAGATTTTTTTTTGTCAAGTAGTGAATTCTTATACCACCAAAGAGTCTATCTTTGGATTTATCAAACACTGAATTACTATGGTCATTTATTACTAGGTTTAACATATCTAATCTATTCCATTGATCTCCCATACTCTTTCTTAGCCAAGACAAGGCTGTTCTGATGATTGTTGTTTTGTAATAGTTTGAGATCTGGTACTGTTACGTGACTTCCTTAACATTTTTTAAACACTTCTCATGATATTTTTAACCTTTTGTTCTTCCAGATGGATTTTGTTATTATTTTTCCTAGCTCTATAAAATAATTTCTGGGCAATGTGACTGATTTGGCACTGAATAAGTAGATTAGTTTATGCAAAATTGTCATTTTTATTACATTGGCTCAACCTAGTCATAAACATTAATATTTTATCACTTCTTTAGATCTGACTTTATTTGGGTGAAAAGTGTTTGTAATTGCTTGTACAGTTCCTGGGTTTCTCTTGGCAGCTATATTTCCAAGTATTTTATCATCTGTTGCTAATTTAAATAGAAGTTTTTTTTTTTCTATCTCTTGGTGGTAGGTTTTGTTACTAATATATTGAAATGCTGATGATTTATCTTGGCTTATTTTCTGTCCTGAAACTTTGCTAAAGTTTTAAATTGTTTCAAATAAATTTTTTAGTTAATTTGCTAAGTACACCATCATATCATCTGCGAAGAGTGATAATTGTATTTCTTCTTTGCTTATTCTACATCCTTCAATTTCCTTTTCTTCTCTAATTGTTATAGCTTCTATTTCTTGTACAGTATTGAATACCAGTAATGATAATGGGCATACTTCTTTCAGCCCTGACCTTCCTGGGAAAGCAGATAATGCTTGATGATGGTTTAGATAGATACTACTCATCATTTTAAGGAAAGCTCTCTAGGGTTTTCATTAGGAATGAGTTATATTTTGTCAAAAGCTTTTCTTTTTTGCATCTATTGGGATAATTATATGATTTCTGTTATTTTTTGTTATGGATATGGTCAATTAGTTTTCCTAATATTGAACCAGCCTTGCATTTCTGGTAAAAATTCCACATGATCAGAGTGAAATTTCCTTATGATATGATACTATAATTTTCTTGCTGGCATTTTATTTAAAATTCTTGCATCAATATTCATTAGAGTAATTGATCAATTACTTTATTTCTCTGTTTTTGGTCTTCTTAGCTTAGGTATCAGCATTATATTTGTGTCACAAAAGGATTTTGGTAGGACTCCTTTGCCTATTTTCCCAAATATTTTATACTGTATTGGAACTAATTGTTCATTAAAGTTTTGGTAGAATTCACTTGTGAATTCATATCATCCTGGAGCTTTTTTTCCTTGGGGACTTATTTTATTTTTCCAAGATGTAATTGTTGGAATATTTTTCCTCTTCTACTAATACATATATATATATATACATATATATGTAATGCATAATTTTTCTATTTCACTTAGATTATTAAATTTATTGGAATATTATTGAGTAAAATATCTCCCAATAATTACTTCAATTTTCTCTTTATTGGTGGTGAATTCATGTTTTAACATTTGATGCTGATAATTTGATTTTATTCTTTACTTTTTAAAAACAAATTTGCTAATAGTTTGTCATTTTCTTTTGTTTATTCCTCTGCCATAAAATCAACTTTTAATTTTATTTATTAGATCAGTAGTTTTGTTACTTTCAAACTTTGAATTTTAATACTTCCTTCCAATTTGGTATTTAATTAAGGGTTTAAAAATTAGTTACATTACCAATTCATGATCTACTAATTCTCTAATTGACTAATATAAATGTTTAAAAACATAAGTTTTCCCTTAAGTACTGCTTTGGTTGTATCGCATATATTTTGGTATTTTGTCTATTAATGAAATTATTGACTTGCTATTATTTTTTGACTCATTTTTAGAATTAGATCATTTGTTCCCAGTGGAATTACTATTTTTTCTTTCCATTGCCTTTTACTGAATGCTATTTTAATTTCATTATGATCTTGATAATAGGCAATTAATATTTCATCTTTTCTGCATTTGTCTGTGAAGTTTTATGTCCTCATACATGTCAATTTTTTGTGTAAGTGCCACGTACTGCTGAGAAAAGTTATATTCTCCTTTATTTGCACTTATTTTTCTCCAGAAGTTTATATGTCCATTTTTAAAAAATTTATTAAGTTATTTAATTTCTTATTTATTTATTTATTTATTTTGGTTAGATTTATCTAGTTCTGAGAGGGGATAGTTGAGATCCACAACTACTATATTTTTACTGTCTATTTCTTCCCATAAATCATTTAATTTCTTTAAAAAAAAGTTGGATGCTATACAAATTTGGTGTATATTTGTTTAGAATTGATATTACTTCATTTGTCTTTTAGTAAGACATTATTTCCTTTTTATCTCTTTTCTTTTAGTTTTTGAACCATTACCTTCATTCTTTTAAAAAATGACTTTATTTAATTAAATTTAGAAATATTTTTCTATGGTTACATGAATCATGTTCTTTCCCTTCCCTATTCCCTGCCTCATGAGCAATTCCACTGGGTTTACATGTGTCATTGATCAAGACCTATTTCCATATTATTAATATTTTCATTGGGGTGATTGTTTAGAGCATACATTCCCAATCATATCCCCATCAAACACTGTGATCAAACAAATATTTTCCTTCTGTGTTTCTGCTCCTACAGTTCTTCTTCTGGATATGGATACATTCTTTCACATAAGTCCCTCTGAATTGTCCTGGATTATTGCATTGCTGCTAGAAGAGAAGTCCATTACATTAGATTGTACCACAGTGTATCCATCTCGTCTCTGTGTATAATGTTCTCCTGGATCAGCTCCTTTCCATTCCAGTTCACATTGTTACCTTCATTCTTAAAATAAATATTGTGTATTGGTTCCAAGGCAAAGGGGTAAGGGCTAGGCAATGTGTGTTAAGTGACTTGCCCAGAATTACACAGCTAGAAACTGAGGCTAGATTTTAACCCATGAACTCCCATCTCTGGCCTGAGTCTCAATTCACTGAGCCACCTAACTCTGCAAACCTCCCCTTTTTTTTTCTTTTAATTATGTCTCTTTTTGTTTTAGCATTTACTGAGATCTTGATTGCTACTCTTGTTTTTGTTTTTGTTTTTTAATTCAGCTGAACCATAATAAATTCTGCTCCAGTCCACTCTAGGGCCAAGATCTAGTCTGCTGCTGGTTTCCTTTGAGTAGAGGCTTCTCTACTGTGAGGGCAGGACATTCCCCTGCTGAGGTACAGCCTGATTTCCCCCAAGGCTGCACTTCCCTCCCACCAAATAGTTAAATGTACTACTGATTCTGCAAGCATTTCAGGGTAGTAAAATTGCTTAATTGCTCCAAAATTCGGTAAGAGTCTTTGTTTCAAAGTGGTTTGGAGGGGATTTGGGAGAGCTGAAGCAAATTCCCTCCTCATTTTGCCATCTTGGCATTGGAAGTCAACATGAAGTATTCAAACAATTTCCAAGGACTGAAAATTTTAGTGTAAAATGTTGTGTGTCTCAAAGATCAATTATTGATCTAGAAAACTAAATGAAGAAAACAAATAGGAATCACCAGACTATCTGAACATTATGCTAAAAACAAGAGGTTAGACATCATATTTCAAATATCTAAAAAGTGTTCAGAGCTTTCAGAACCAGAAAGCAACATGCAATTATAAAGATTCCAATAATTGCCTCCTGAAAGAATCCATAATGCAAAGTTTTTAGAATCTTATAGTCATAACCCAGACCTTTCTATTATAAAAATGGAGATTTGAACCCTAGACTTCAATGCCCAGAAGTCCTTGGTATTTCCTTAAATTCCCTATAATCTCACCTGAGTCTCCACCTGGGCAAGATCACAATTAGGATTTAACTGGCAGTAATGCCTCCCACTCTTCCTTCCTTTTCAATTGTAGCAAGTAAGCTAAGCTTGGGGACTTTGAATGGGCTAATCAGCCATGGGCATGTGGTTTTTATTTTGTATCCTTGATTTCTAATAATCCTTAATAAAACTCATAAAATATAAGATTTTCATTACTGGAGATAAAATAAATTTTTACACTATTTAAAGGAAAAACAAAACAAAACTACTACAAGCAGTCATAAAGATGGAAGATAAATGAGTAACTCAGTCAAAATCACATATGACTTAGTAATAACCACCATAAAGGAACACAGATCTTGGAATATAATATCCCAGAAGACAAAGTATATAAACTTAAAGCTAAGAATATCAATAAGCAAAACTGAATGTAATTCTAATGGGGAAAAAATGTATCTTTAATTAAATACAGGATTTCCAAATAGTTCATCTGAACAGAACAGAAGAGATCTTTCTAGAAACTTTGAAATTCAAAAACAAATTTGACTCCTAAAAAGTTAAACACAAATGAATAATAATAAAAATATTAAACAGATAAACTGAAACATTATAATATGGTGAATTAAAACATGTATTCCCTTGGAATTTTATTAAGATCAGTGATCAAAGATGGCTAGGTGTTGTATTGTCTTAAAATAATATTAAAAGAGGAATGAATAATAAAAAGATGCAAACAATATAGGGGGTAAAAGGAAGGTTAGGAAAAATTAACACACAAAATTAGGGTGTACAAACAAGAATCTCTAAAAATAAGAAAGAAGTTGTGGAGGACATGACTGACACCTGAACCTCATTCACACCTGAAATGTTTCAAAAAGATAAGAAAACAAACAATTTAGCATGAAAATACATTTCTCTCATGTGGAAATAAGAAAGACAAAGAGGCCAAAATGGGAATCAAAAGGGAGATAAATTAAGGGATCTCATCTACCTAAGAATATACAAATATATATATATATATATATATATATATACATATATATATATATATAAATCTCTCCTCTCTCTCTCTCTCTATATATATATGTATATGTATATGTATTTAGTTTTTTGTGGATAAAGAATGGGAATCAAAGGAAGACCCATCATTTAGGGAATGGTTGAACAAGATATGATACAAACATGTGATGGAATATATGTGTCAAGCACATGGCCGGTGTCTCATATTCAGCCTGGAACAAGAGTGAGGCCCAAAACAGTTGCAAATGCCATTGGGAATATTTAATAAAACAAATAGAAATACAATAGAATATAGATAATGTTAATATGTAGTTTTCTAAGTTAATATGCCCCAAAGCATTTTTCACCTTCATATCTACTCTCATGCTGCTGAATAAAGCAGAAAATCATGCAAACCTTTTGAATAGGTCCACCAAAAATTTGTGTTACACAACCTTAGCTGAGCCCTCACTGCTATCTGGTAATCTCACTATATGCTCTTTGTCAATTCACTCTCCCACTTTTTACAGGAACTCTTCCAGAACTTTTCATTCCTCCTGAAGTCCCTCGTGGTTCCAGTCTATCTGTCTTCTCACTCACTCAGCTGAGTTCTTAGCTCATATTTTACTAAAAAATTAAGGCCATTTTCTGTGAATTCCCTGTGCTCTCATCTTCTTCATCTCCTATCACAAAGATTTATTCTGTCACCTTCTCCTGCTTAGCTCATCTCACAAGATGAGATAGATGTACTTTACCATGACTAACCCTTCTACCTGTCAGTCATCCCATTCTATCCAATCTCTTCCAGCAGATAGTCCCTTCTGTCATGCCTATTTGTCACTTATTTTCTTAAAAACAAAACATTTTCTTCTCTCTTAAAAGTAATACTGAGTTTCTGTTCCAAAATAGAAGATTAGTAAGAGCTAGGCATTTGTGGTTAAGAGACTTGCCCAGGGCGACCCAACTAGGAAGTATCTGAGGCCAGATTTGACTACAGGACCCCCCATTCAAAGGTCTGGCTCTCTATCCACTGAGTCACCTACCTGCCCCTCTATAATTTATTTTCAATCTCTCCCCTACTGCTTACAAACATATCTGTATGTTCCTAAGATGAAAAACATAACAAAAAACAAAACTAATTTGGTCCTTCCATCCCTGCTCATTCTTGTTCTGTGTCTTGTCTGCTATTTACAGTCCAACTCCTCAAAAAGATCATCTATACTAGGTCCCTCTACATTCTCTTTTCTTACTGTCTTCTCAGCTTCTTACACTCTGGTTTCCAACTTTATCAGTCACTGAAACTGCTTTCTCCAATGTGACCAGGGTCTCTTATTTGCCATTTTTCAGTCCTCATTCTCCTTATCCTCTCTGTAGCCTTAAAATTGTCAGTCACTATCTCTTCTTTTATACTTTCTTCCCTCTATATTTTCAGGATGTCACTCTATTGGTTTTCTTCCTTCATCTCTGACTGCTCCATTTCTTTCTCCTCTGCTGGATCATCCTCCAGGTCACTTAGGGTTCTATCCTGTGTTCCCCTCTCTTCTCTCTCTAAACTTATTTCATTTGTTGGACTCATCAACTCATATAGATTTAATTATCATGTCTATATTGTTGATTGTGAAATTGATTTTTCTTGGCTCAATTTCTTTACTGACTTTCAACCTTGCATCTCCAACTGTCTTTTGGATATGTTGGACTGGATGTCTAGTGGAGAGCTTATACTTTCTCCCTACACACTTCCTTGACACCCAACCTTCATTACTGCTAAAGAGAGCAATGCTATCCTTCCAGGCTCTCAGGCTCCAAAACAAGAATCATCCTAGATTCCTTATTATCTCTCATCTCCTTTCACCCTCCAATCTCCTACCAAGACCTGATGATTTCACCTTTGCAATATCTTTCAAATATCCTCCTTCTTATTTCTAACACTGTCATCCCTCTCATGCAAATCTATCTCAACTCACCCCTTCATTATTGCAATTGCCCAATGGTGGGGCCTCTTGTCTCAAGTCTCTCTCCACTCCAAACCCATCCCTCAGCCCCCAAAGTGACTTCCCTAAAACTCAGTAATAATCACATCACCCCTTACTCAGTAAACTGCAGATCCTTTCTGTAACTTCCTGGAACGAACAAAAAATGCTCTGTTTGGCTTCCAAAGATATCTATACTCTATTCCCCTCCGATCTTTGGAGCCTTCTTACACCTTGCTCTGCAATATGTATTATTTGGCAATGGTCTCCTGGCAGTTCCACAAGCATGGCACTCCATCTCTTGACGCTAGGCATTCCCTCTGGCTATCTTCCATTCCTACTTCCGCCATTCCAACTACTGACCTCCTTGGTTTCCTAATGAGTTTCAGCCAAAGTACCACCTTCTATGATGCCTTCTCTAAATCCTGTTCATTTCAATGTTTTCCGTCTTTTAATTATTTTCTATTTCTCCATTGAATAATTGGCTTTTTGTATATCTGTGGGCATTTTTTTCTCTTGCATTAGACTGTAAGCTTCTCAAAGGCAGGGACTATCTTTGCCTCTTTTTGTATGTCCAATGCTTAGCACAATGGCTGGCACATTATAAGCAGAAATGCAGAAAGAACCAAGAGTAAATATTCAATGACTACTACAATGGATACAAAGAAAGTAGTAAATTCCAACCAATTTCAGGGAAAAATTCTTAACTGAATAATGGTGCCCTTAGACTACCAAAATTAAAGAATAATAGTTTCTTTTGCAGTTATTGGTAACAATCATTTACCTACAACCTTAAAAAGTGAAATAACAATAAAAATATTTTTTTGCTTAGTAAATTCTGTTTTTGTTTAAGTTTAACACCAAAGAAATCCTGGGAGACTTGTATAAACAGATGCAGAGTGAAGAGAAAATAACCAGGAGACCAATTTATAAAATTGTAACACTATGGTAAGGATAAATTAAACCAAAAGAAGTAGGATCTCTGGTTTGAAGATCAACACCAAATCCAGAGGACCAATGCTAAAAAAAATATCACCCAATTTCTTATAGAAAAATGAGGGTTTGAGTTCAGAACAAGATAGACACACATATGTATATGTATGTATGTTTATGTGTGTATATAAATATATGCCATGTAGGTGTATATATATATATATATATATATATATATGTGTGTGTGTGTGTGTGTGTGTGTGTGTGTATATAAATTTCAATATGTGAATTTGTTTGGCTTTTGTTTGTGCTCATAACAAGAATTTTTATTTTCTTTTGGTTTCATTCACAAAGAGGTGGTTTGGAAGATTTGGATAGAAGCTCCTCAGCTTGGATAGAAGAGAGAAAGTAAATATCCAGCTAATTAAAATATAATAAAATTATAATTGATGGTCATATTGCCTGGTCTTGTTGTATGAGGTCAAGTAAAAGTTTAAAATAGAATCAGTGTTAGAAATCAAAATGGTGATTAAAGCTGAAAAAGAATTATAAGTCTTACAAAAAGATGAGATTAAAAGTATTGTCATATGTTATTAAATATATGAAAATGACAAGAGAGCAGGTTACTTAGTGAAGCCACCAGAAATACTCTCAAAAGTTATCTTCCCTGAAAAAAATATCAAGGTGTATCTGCGACTAAAAAATTCAGAGGTGGATAAGAATCAGTTAGACCAAATTACATGAAAATAAGCCAAGAATGGATAAGTGCTCTATAAGGCAAAGGTACTGAACCTGAAGACAGAGAAATGATATTCTAAGTTGAATGGCAGGAGGTGGGGAGGGTTGGTCTTGCCTATACCCAGAGTGCATGCATCTATGTTTCCACATGTAGGAAGATAGGGATAAGTTGGAATTTGTCTGAGGCTTGCCCATTAAATGCCATCATGACATTCCTACAAGTGATCTTCCAGGTTCTCCATGAGAAGGCAGCATTAGTAAGCTAATGCCTTCATGTGCATCATTTATCTATTATATGTTCCTCCATACTTGAAAAAATTGCCCTCCCTGGCAAAGAAGCATACAGCATCCTACATATGGAAAGGCATTATTTTTCTCTAGCTTCCTCCATGTAGAAATGCCATCATAGGCTATCTCACATGCACCACTCACAAGTGCTGCATTTATATGTACATGTATGTATGTATACATCATATATATATATATATATATAAATCAATGGGAAAATACAAGATGAAAATTAAGGAGAAAATACTATAAAACTGAATGAAGTCATATAGAATCATTGTTGTTGTAAAGGAAGAGGGAACAATTGATAGATGAAATATGGAAGGACTAAGAGAATCCTGTATTTGCATCACCACAAAGTGTGTGAAATATGATGGTGAAAGTTCAGGATTTTAGTTTCAAAACAAAGTTTCAGAAGCATCCAGGAATAATAGGAATTTCACCAACCAAGAAAAATGATTCTGAATTGCAGAAGAATACTTTTAAGTTTTGATAAATGCAAGAGAATGGCATGTTACAGTCTTAAAACAAAAGAAATCACTCATCTCCCTAATAGAACCCATGCAAAAAAGGTGAGCCTAATGATGAACTAAAGAGAGGAGCCATTAGGGGAAAAAAAAAACCAAAAACAAAAACATTGTCTCCAGAATTCCTTCAAAAGATTCAGGAGTGAATAGAGTATTTGGCTGACAAACTCATTAAAGAAAAGATATATAAGAAATGTAAATAGGCACCATTAGTGAGAAAATATTCAGCAATGAAAGCAATGTTTTCATTCTTTTACTCCTAGGCAAGGTTATTAAAGAATAAACCTCACCATATTGGAAGGTGATAAATAAAACAAAGTGAAAATATTTATGAGTAATCTTCAAAGGATGGTAAACAAATTGGGAGAAGAGAAAGAAAGAGAATTAATTAAAATATTGCATAGAGGAGATTCCAAATTATGTCATTAATGTATCAATATGTTGAGGGAAAGAAAAGTGAAGAGTAAGTCCTTTCATTGTATAAGAGGAAAATAAGGCATGAGAGAGACTGAGTCATACTCTTGCATGCCCTGAGTTTGAGGAAATGTTTCTCTCTCTCCTTTTCCCCTCTAGTTCTGCTGAGAGGGATATTTTGGACTGGGAACATTGGGATGGTGAAATCTAGTGCTTTGGGAAATGTTCTGGCCTGGAATTAGAAGACCCTAGTTCAAATCTAACCTTATCCACTAATGAGCTGGATGACTCTGAGCAAGGAACGTAAAATGTGTTTCACTCCTTTCCTTCAAATATAAATTAGGAATGATAAAAACCCCTAAATTTTAGTGTTTTTAAGAAAATAAAATGAAATTCTATTTGCAATTGGTGCTTAGCAAAGTGCCTCAGATGTAGTAGACACTAGAGAAATGTTTATTTTCTTCCCTCCTTTCCCCAAGGGTTCAGTGGAAGTCTTGTGTAATATGATGAGAGGGAATTCTGCTGGTGACATTCTAATATATTTCCACACAGTTGGACAACTTCAAAAAGGTATCCTACATGATTTAAAAGGAGAAAATGGAAATAATAATTGGAATTAGATGGAAGAAAACACAAATAACAATTGCAACTCTAAATGTGAATGCCCTAAATTTCCTACTACAAATAAAAAATAATAAAAGAATTGATAAGAAGAAAATATGACTTTTTTCAAATAAGAAAAAAACATGAAAGAACATAAAGAGACTGAAAATTGGGGGAGGAAAAAATTAGTATGCTGATTTTGAAAGAAAAACAAACAAAAGAACAAGAATTTCCAAACGATTGCAGAAAAATAGCAATAAAAATATAAGTAAAATGTACTAACACAGAATCTATGCAAAAGTATTAGGAATAATGGAAACAAAAAGCACAAGCATGTCATTATTAGGCACATATACCAATAACATTATATTTTTCTAAAGGAAATGGTAGCAAAAATAAGTTATTAATTTAATTAAAAGCTTAATTAAAATAATTAATGCAATAATTTAGGATATAGTTATGTTTAACTTTTAGGGCATTATACAATTAGCAAAAAGAAAGCTAGACAAATAGTAAGATCACAGATACAGAATTGTAAGTGATACTGGAATGACCATGGAGAATACCTTCATTTTATAGATGAGGGTACTGAGGACCAGAAATAAAAGACTTTCCTTGTCAAATACAGCTAGAGTGTTTTTGAGGGGGAATTAGAATCTACTCATTCCTGACTTTGAGTACCATATTTTATTTACAACTGGTAGAATTTAATGGAATAAGGAAAAAATAGAATTAAATGGGATTCCTTGATATCTAAATATAGGTATTAAATCATTTCAAATATCATCATGTAGAGTCCCTTTCAAAATGGACTGTGCCAGGGCATTAGTAAACTATGAGTCATAAATTAGAAGGTAGAAGTAATTAATATGCCTGATGAGAGAATAGTCATTATAACAATAACGGAGATGTGTGCAAAAGATACTGCCTCATTTAGAAGTTACCTAATGGTGTTGGAAATAATGGATGGCTAGAGAGTAAATGATAGAAACAATTAATTTTAAGAGAATAAAAATAAGCAAATATATTAGCACTTAATGAACTTGATAGAGATATCTATTACCATTTTCTATAGATTTGTATGTGTACATGTATATATGAATGTGTATCTATATAGAAACGTATAGTATGTCTATATGCAGTATATAAATATGAGCATGTAAATATGAATGTATATTACATATATATATATATATATACACACACACACATGGGACAGCTAAGCTGTACATTGAATAAAGTGCTGAATTTGAGTCAGGAAGACTCATCTTCCTGAGTTCAAATCTGGTTTCAGACACTTACTAGAGAGGTGACACTGGGCAAGTCACTTGACCTTGTTTGCCTCAGTTTCCTCATTTGTAAAATGAACTGGAGAAGGAAATGTCAAACTCCTCCCATATCTATGCCAAGAAATCCCCAAACAAGGTCATGAAAAGTGGAACATGACAGAAATAACCAATAGCAATCTCTAAATCTACATATTATGTGTTTTTTGGAGAAAAAACACATAGCTCTAAAACCATTGAAATTATAGAAATAGAAGAGCTTATGATACATATTTTAATTAAGGAAAATGAATTAATTACCCTGAGTACAAAGTAGAAGACAATACATATGTATTAAGCAATTACTACATACCAGGATATATGACATTTTTAGGGAGGACTAACACCACTGGTGGGAAGATTTGCTGAGCCCTTTTCAGAGATGTTCATCTACTCTTGATAACCACCTTCCACCCAGCTCTTATATGTGGCTCCAAGAAACTGTAGCAGGAGCAGCAGCCAAACCCCACAATAACTGTTCAGGCAGAGGAGGTATACCAGGTTGAGGGTAAGCTACAGGCTTCCCACCAGTGGGTGAGTTGGTGGAGATGTCTGTCTCAAGCATAGGAAGATTCCCTCTGACAGGATGACAACAATTTGTTCCAATAGCTCTGAAGATGGATAAAGGAGATACTGTGGCACTCAGAGATTTTGTGGAAGATGCCCAGGTCTTCCACTGCTAAATCCTGGGGGTCTTCCCCACTCATCCTGGCTTTTGTTTTGCTCCTGGATTTGGATGGTTCTGGAAGAGAGAGTGAGGCTGAGGACTTTGTTCAACTCTGTCTCACTTCAACCCAATTTACATGTGAGTGAAGATCTCCAGTGCTGTCCTTGGCTCTCTTTGAAAAAAAAGGAAGAGAAGAGCCAGGCCCTGTGCTAAGGGATGGACATGAGATAAGGACAAACAAACCAACTGTAGTAAACAGTCATTTCCCACAGGGAGCATACACTCTAATGAAGGAAGACAATCCAAAAGGGAGGTGGGGAATTGGATATGTGTGGAGCTGAGGTTCAGGAATGCAGAGAGGATCTCCAGAGTGGGGACATGATGTTCTGTGATGTGGGCAATAGAGGACTCTGACTTGGGGATGACATGGTCAGATTTGAGCTCTTGGAACCTGGGTAAGTAGTCATTATAGTTTAGTTATTTTAGTTGTGACCTTGACTCTTTCTAACCCTCAGCTAAGAAACTAGAGTGATTTGACATTTCATGGTAAGGACACTTACTAGCTGGGCAATCCTGGACAAGTCATTTAACTCTATTTTACTCAGTTTTCTTATTTCCAAAATGAAGATGATAATAGCCCCTAACTCACAGGACTGGTATAAAGAGAAAAAATGAAATAATCATTGCAAAATGCTTGGAACAAAGTTGTTACTGTTCAATTGTTTTACTCATATCCAATTTGTTGTGATGAGGAAACTGAGTCAGAGGTTAAGTGACTTGCCCAAGGTCACACAGCTAGTAAGTATCTGAGTTGAACTCAGGTTTTCCTAACTCCAGGTCTGATACTATTTACTGGTCAGAAAGGCAGGAGGAGAAGGAGAAAAGAACAAAGACCCAATTCTAGAGGGAAGAGAGAATCAAGGAGAAGGATATCATTGAATATTATGTAGATTGCAGAGAAATCAAGAAGGCTGAGGACTGAGAAAAGGCCAGTAGATCTGGCGTTAAAGATATTCTTAATTTGAGAGACAGGAGCTTTGGTTGAGTGGTGAGATTGCAAGAAAGGTTAGAAAAATACCCAGAAGATATTAAGAGGAAAGGAAAGCTCCTGTTCTGAATAACTCCTGGAAAAGTTGATCAACAAAGGAGAGGAAAGACAACTAGTTAGACAAGGACATCTTTGAAAATTGCATTGAGTGTATGATATATATTTGGACAAAGCAGTTGTATACAACAGAGATGGTTTGATGTAAAATCCCCCATTTTTGTTCTACTAGATAGAAGAAATAATAATTATTTGGGGTTTAAAAAAGAGAATAAAATAACAATTTATCTGTTTAAAAATGCTGAGTGAAGTTATTTTTCAGAGAAGAATCTAAGACTCTTCTCTAGAAGGATCAGGAGATCTTCTCTACCCTCTTTTGTGTCTTGGATCCCTGTGCCAGTAGTTTGCTGAAATCTATGGGCCCTCCCTCAGAATAATGTTTTCAAATGCATAAAATTAAATAGACAAATAGGGTTACAAAGGAAGCCATTTATACTGAAACCCTTTTTCTTTTGTCCATTCCTGGCCCTCCCTGTCTGTCCGTCTCTGCCTCTTTGCCCCACGTCCATTCTCAGCCTGTCTTTGTTTCTCTGCCTTCATCTCCGTTTCTCTCAAGTTCACAGACTAGGTGAGCAGCACCTGCTTCAGCAAACAATCCCTAACAAGTGCCATTTTACATGGAAAGAGAGTCCTGATTCCAATTCCAGCTTCAGCTTTCAGAGAATACTGTGGAGTTGAGCTGACTGGGTCCAATTGTCAAAGGACATTGAAAGAGCAGCTCAGGAGACCAACAAGTTCTTTGTATCATTCCCCTTGTACTGCTTTGCCTTATTTGATTTAGCTCTCTTTTAAAGGACATGTTGTGGCTGTCTCCATCCCATGTCCTTCTTGAATATGAACTCCTTGCAGGCGAGCCTTATCTGATTAGCATCTTTGCAGTCCCAGCTTTTAGGGCAAGGCCTGCTCACCCTAGTAAGGGCTTAATAAAGGTTGTTGATTTTTTCAAGACAAATATATATATATATATATATATATATATATATATATATAATTAGTTATCTTCCTTTCCAGAGAGAGAAAGGGGCAGACGAGAGGGAGAGACACAGAGACAGAAACAATAAGTAAGGGACAGACAGACAGACAGACAGAGAAAGACAGAGAGATACAGAGAGTAAAATAGCCAAAAAAATCATACTGAACTCAGATAACGTAAAAGAGAAGTATGAGAGAGCAAAATGGAGAATTGCAATGAAATGGACATTGGCATTTCCCCCTCTATTTTCATTTCCATTTTCATTCCTTCTCTTTAGTAGTATTTTCCTACACTTCACTCATCACATCTAGAGTTTTAAATGCCAATAGGTCTAGTCAGCTCATTATGTTTTTTTTTATTTTCCTAACAGATACATTGAAGAAGCAGACTCTTAATTCTACAATTATAGCAGTTATATCTTGGGTGCTCTATTTGAACTGAAAAAATACTAACAAAAGGATTAAAAACACTTTAAACTATATATTATGAAGAGTAAAATCTTTCTTGAAATAAAATTCACTTCTATTGAACTGATAGGACATCTGTAGGTAAAGCAAAAATTTAGGAGTCTTAGAGAGAGAGAGAGAGAGAGAGAGAGAGAGAGAGAGAGAGAGAGAGAGAGAGAGAGAGAGAGAGAGGGAGGGAGGGAGGGAGAGAAAGAAGGAAAGAGACTATTATTAGTTCCAAAGGCTAGTTTTTAGTGGAAAGTGGAACAGGTCACCTTGTTCTGAAAAAGTTTTTCTGCATGCAGAGTGGAGACCATGATCTGACCTTTCCTTGCCTATAAGTATGTTGTTAGAATAAAAAAGTGTTCGGAACACTGTTCCAGGAATCAATTACTTCCTACACCAGCAATTGGCAGGAGTTGGAATGATGTGTCTAATAGAGCATTGTGGAGGGTTGCCTCCCCCCTAATCAAACAGGTATGGCTTCCTGCTAGGAATGGGAGTGAGCCTTCTAGGTAAAATACAGAACTACGCAGCCAGCCAAAGGCAGAGGGAGGGGAGAGAAAAGGAAAGGAGGAAAGCATTTCTATTGCACCTATTTTGTTCCAGGCACTATAATAAAGCCTTTTTACAAATATTCTTAGAGTTGACTTGAGAAAAGTGACACCTTGACTTTTAGCACGTGATGCTCAAGAGTCACATTTAAAATGCACAAACAGATAGTGTCTGAGTATAATTGAAAGAAGAGAGTGAATCTGGATTCCTCAGAGGGTCCTGGTGCTCTTCCTTTATGTCTGATCTAATTGGCAGCTGAGAGGAGTAAGAGCTGAAGGCAGGCCACTGCCCCAACTGCCAAAAGAGAGTCAAAAGCAACTCAAAAGCTGCTTTTGTGACCTTGCTCTTTGGAAAAGGAGATGCGAGATGGAGAAATTGAATTTTGAGAATGAAAGGCTCAGTGCTTTCTCTTCTGACTACCAGCTCCCAGGGTCCACCCTCCCTTTCATCCATCCCCCTCTTCTTGTCTCCCTAGGACATATTCTCTCCAGAAGGCAGATAGGGTGCTTTGGATTTTGCCTTCCTTTGGATCCCCGATGCCTGTTAACACTTACCAAAAGCTTGTTGACTCCTCATGTGTGGTTTGTCACTATTCTCATTGACCAGAACCAAAAGTGTGATTGTAGATGGAGAGTGAGAGAATAAATGAGTAGCAGGGAGAGTGAGGATGTGGGACATGGAAGGCCAAAGAGACACTGGGACTCCTCTGTTGCACGAATATAGAAACCACTGGGCAAAGGTGGACATAAGGCACACTCACCTTGTCCTACAAATGATGATCTCAGCAGAAATTATTGGAAGTCCTGGACATCTAAAACTAACAAAATCTCTGTTGGTGTGAGCTAATATATTCTCTGCAAGAATCTGAGTTCAGGTTTTGCCCTGAGATTCTAAAACATGGGCCCAGAGTTTCTTGGTCTTCATCCAATGACTAAGCCCTATTGGAGGAGGGAGTCAGACTTCAATTGTGAACTCTCTTGTATTTTTTACAAGTTGTTTATCCATCATCAGGAAGATGGAACCTTAGGCTAAGCCCAATCTAGATGATTTTCTGAGGATTCCCTGGAATCCAATTTATTTTTGTCCTGCCTAGAAATATCCTAGGTTTAGAAGAAAACATATGTTGTGTGCATGTGTGTGTATATACATGTGTGTGTAAAACAGTATGAAAACTATTTTATTACCTAGGACTTGGAGTTACTATATATGATATTGTTTTGACTGATTTTTCTGCCAAGAGTAAAAACTCTCTGCCTTATCTAACCATTCCTGTTCTATTAAGGCTTCCTTCATGGAGGTGAGGTTTTTGGTAGGCTGGGGACTCAGAGCTCCCACCAGCTGCATACATTCAGAGCCATCAATATTCCTCAGCAAACAGTGTGACTGAGTTAGTGTGACTTCCTCTAGATGGGAAGTACAAGAGAAAACTACTATATCTGTGAGAAGCAAAGAGAATTGGACATCTCCTCAGGCTTTGGCCTGGAGGGAGATACACACTTCTGTTCCAGCAGGCAGTGTGGACCATCTCCACTCAGGACTGCATCTTTCCTATTGAAGACAACAGACAATAGCTGTAATTGCCATCAGATTGTTAAACCTGTATCTTCAATCTTGCCCTGTATCTATAACTTCCTCATTGTCGAAGGCTTTATTGAAGACTGGATTCTCCAGAGGGCTCAGGGGCAAATGTTTATATCATTTGATTTCAAATGTTTCCATCTCTCTGCCAGACCCCTTGTCACAGAAAATGCTTTTTCCTATTATGAGACAGGTCAGTTACTCAGCACAAAGCTGCCTCTGTCCAATGAATGATGGACTGAAGAGAACCACCATCCATCTCCCCAAAATATGCCTTTTTAATGAGCACCCTAGGGGAAGGGAATCTGGGAATGGGCATGCGGACACTTTCTTTCCAACAGATAAAAAGAGAGGAGCCACCACAGACACACATTGTGAAAGTGCTCTTAATAGGAGAGCTTCAATAATGTCGAAATACTTTCTGGCAAGATCTGTAATTTCATGGGTTTGGGGAACCCCTGAGTGTGAAAATCAATTCTACTTATGGGTGATATTACTCTCTCTAACACCTAGCCTTAGAATGTTTCTTTGGGCCCTTAAAAGGTAACTGAGTCACTCATGCCATTGTCAAGATTGGAAACTTGGTATCTATAAGACAACATACAAGTTTCAGTCCAGAGGATTTAAATAAATTCAAGGAAGACCTTCCCTCATTCGAGGAAGAGCCAATATTAATTATAAAAAGATTGGAGAAGATATTCAAAACTTTTGACCACAATTGGATAGATGTCAAAAAATTATTAGAAAAATTTCTGACAGAGAGAAAAATAAATTCATCTCTGGCTAATCAGAAGTGAGGTAAGGTTGCAAATTATTGGCCAACCAAAAATCCATATTGGAACCCCAGTGTTGAAGCAGATTATACAAAACTAAACCAGGCCAGAGAAACATTATTTATAGCCATGAGAATGTGCTCTTATAGACCAGATTCATGGTCTAAGTTCGAAAGCACCAAACAAGAAATAGATGAGACTCCATTTCAGTTTATGGACAGACTTATTGACATGGGAAACATATATGGACTTTCAGCTATCCAGAGAAAGAGACAGTAGACAAATACATAAACAATTCATTAAAAATCATTGTTCAGTGGTAAAATACTACTTTAAAACTAGCTGCCCGAACTGGAACACTATGGACTGTGAGATTTAAAATAGTGAAGCCCATAAACTGTAGTGATTAAAATAGTGGAAGATATAAATTGTGATAGATATAAGAGAGGGTGAGTAAATTTTGATCACAGAAAATATGTTTCACTACAGTGTCTTGGTTTTTAAATCAAATATAAGGTGGTCACCAGGGAAATATTCCCAATTATTCAAATACCCGAGTCAACTGGGTTTATAGAGATTTTAATTAATACAAATGTGGAATTAAAGAAAAGAGAGAAAGAGAGAAAAAGGAAATAAGTATGAAGGGCCTTAAGCTAACGTGGCCTAGACCTGAGTCTTAAGGGAGAGAGGTCAGTCAGTCAGTCTTTTAACACTTACCACAAGGTCTGCCTAAGCAAGGATTCTAGTGACACCAGGCCAGAATCATCTCAGCTGCTTTCACCAACTCCCTCCTCCATCTGAATGTTTCAGAATGAGTCCTCCTCAATCTGAATATTTCAGAATGACCTCCAGCTCTTCTTTGAGCTCTTATTTTTAAGGGCAAAATCTCCTATGTCACCTCCCCTAAGTTCTTCCATCTACCAATCACTGTAGATGTTTTTCAAAAGACAGCCCATTTTGAATTCACAGCTGAGTAGATTAATCTCTTTAGTAAGTCAGAAAAAAATGCTGCTATGTCGACTAATTTCATTAAGAGAAAACCTCTGAGTAAGTTTTCACCTTTTAGGTCTAAGTAGTTTACAAGTTGCCCCACCTTTATAGGCACCTAGCATCCCATTGTATCAATTCCAAAAACAGGCATGGCTCAAAAGAACTCCTTTCCTTTATAAGTATGGTTTTCAAGTACTTTCATTGTTTAGCAAGGAGTTTTCTGCCCTAAAGCAGTCTTAAGTAGGGGTGGAGTAGGGATACTCCCATAGCAAGGAGTTTTCACACTCAAGTAGAGTTCTCACTATCTGGTAGGGAATTATTTCAAGTAGGGAATTGGAGGATTCCTCAATGTGGAGTAAAAATTTTAACATTCATAAGTCTGTGAAATTTTAAGGTTTACAGGACCCCAAAGAATTAAGGAGAGTAGCATTCTACATTTATAAGGGCCATACAAAAAGACATGAGGAAAACAGAAAATCAGTGGAATACTTACAGAAAGAAGTTGAAATGTTAAAAAAAAAAACTGAAAAATTAGGGAGAGATCATAACGCCTTTGCAGGAATCCACAGATAAATCAATAACATGCCTTTACTGTGAAAAAAGAGGCCATGTAGTGATGGTCTTTAAGAACTGGTTATGGGAAAAAAGAAATAATAACAACTTTAGAAATAATAATTATAGAAATGACTATAATAATGATCATATAAATCACAAGTTGAGGACTGATAGAAATAAGTATAATGACTAAAGGAATCAAAATTATAGAAATAGAAATTGGGAAAATGATAACTCAAACCAAATAACTCCACCACAGTATAACTTAAGTGGAGCTCATCCAAAAACTACTCAGGGTGCTACGACCCCTCCAGATGGGGCAGAAGGTGATGCTCCTTATGCTCTATTATTTTTGTTGATATTAACCCTTTTCAGTTTTTTCTTCCCTCCAAATAGTAGCAAAAAAAGAGGAAATTGATTTTTTTGAATACAGTATCTCTGTGAAGGATTACACCTTCTGTTGATAATGAATAATTGACTATATTGATTGTATTTAACTATTGATTATGATATGACTTGCCTATTGATCGATCTGTACTATTTTATTGCTCTTTATTTGTGCCATACACTATTTTATTTTTTTCATTTCTCTCATTTTTTTTGCATTTGAAGCACATGTAATTTTATTGAAAAGGTTTTCTTTTAACTATTTTTGCAATAACCTAAGATATCCATTTGCTTAGCAAAAAAAAAATGCATACCCAAAAAGCTTTAGACTATGGAAACCTGCCATTTCTTGATAAATGTTATGGGTCTGTGATTTATGGTTATGTCTGATTCTAGGAAATGGGATAAAAAAGAGCACAGATTTTATCTGCATAATGCCATAGAAGCACAGATTTAACCTGAAAAGTGCCAAAAGAGCACACACATCAAAAGGAAACCAATCCATGTGGGATTGATGAACTTCTACATCAGTATGAAAGGACTTGAACCTAGTGTGAGACTCGAGGTTGTGGTGCTTGACATATATTAATACAAAGGACTTCTTGAACCACACTCTTTGTAAAATACTTTCTATGAAAGTACCTAACAATTGGCTAGTCTGGCTCCCATTTCCCTGAGAAATGATCAGACTAGGGAATGACACTTCCCCTTTACACAAAAATCTAGTCCTTTTTTCCTATCTTAAGATATGCCAATTTCCTGTAGTCCTGATTTATAATGGATAAATAAAACATTACTGCATTTTCTCCTACAGACTTGTGGCATAAAAGATTACTTTAATTGGGCCCTAATACAAGGGCCTGTTATGAATTTATTCTTTTAATTCAGAAATTTTATATACATATTTTTGATATTTTGATTCTGATTTTGACTTTTTTTATTTCTCTAAAAAGCTTAATTTTTTCCTCTATTTTTCTTTTATGTTTTTGATTTTTTCTTTTGATAATTGACTCATATACCCATAACTCAACCACTTTGAGTTGATCTGGGTGTTGATAAACACCATATTCAGGGGGGATTGTATTGTATTTTTATTTTTAAAAATCCAATATTTAAAATTTTGTTTGAGAAAAATTTCAGGAAATGCAGTTTGATAACTCCTTGAATCCAGAGACAAAAATTGTTGAAGAAAGATGCTTGCAGAAACCTACACTGCATCAAGAAGATCCAGAATGAACTTTTGGGTGCAATAAATTGAACAAAAGGGAATTGAACATTTATTGTAAATGTAAACTTTTATGCTAAAAGAGCCTGCCCTCTATTTTGACTTTTTGTTAGTGCACCTAGCAAAACATTGGCTTTGCTTTTTCTCTTTTCTATTCATCTCTAACTATTGTAATTTCCTTTTAGAAATTAAAATATTGTATACATCTGTAGTTAGAAGGTTTTAGGACTACAAGATGATTCTGTTAAATGATCAAAGGGGAGACTAGTATCCCAATGATCCTCAGGGGGGGGGGGTTGTGATGATTGGATTTAGCTATCTTCAGATTGTAACAATGAAGATACTTAGCTCTTCCTTTGTTGTGAAGATTAAATTGCAAATCCCAGTCTATTTTTAGATTTTAATCCCCAAAGTGTTAATGCAGTATTTAAAGTAGATCTACCCACAAAAATGCAATGACCACAAAATACCCAATGCAGCTGAGGAAGTCTCCAGGTGTAACGATTTCTCATGCCACTGGACCCAGGCTTCCAATGCCGAGAGAGTGGGACTGTCTCTGCAGCGACTTTTCCACTTAAATCTCCTTCACGCACAAGTGTCTTTGTGCACACTCATCTATACACCATAGATGAAAACGCACAAAAACAATCGTCATCCTCAGTTAGGGGAGAGACTACTACTAAAATACCCACAAAAAATGTTAACTAACTAAAAAAGCTGTTAACTAAATACAAAAGGTGTTAACTAACTACAAAATGTGTGAACACCCATTTCATACTTTGAGTGGATAGTCCTGGAGAATAGCGTCTGCTGTGATTGGTAGACATAAAAATTTAGGGCAGGTGATACAAGAGAAAAAAAGGTCTTTTAATAAAGGAAACAGAGGAACACAAGGGAAAATCAAGAATGAAGAATAGTCACTCAGAGGAGAGATTAGAAGACAGACACTTGAGGAGAGACTAGAAGACAGACACTCAGACTGGCAGTGAAGAAACTTGGCTGTGGAACTGGACCTCTGGAGGAGCTCATGAAGGAGACCTCAGATTGCTTTCCGTTTAGACAGTCACCATGGTGAGTGCAAGGCTGATATAGTTTCCTTGACTTTCTGGATGTGTAAACTTCTCTCTAGGGCCCATTGTCTTGAGACTCCTTTCCCCTGGCTGGGGACTGAGAATTTTTCCTGGCTCAGAGGAAGCCAGAGCTTGCTTGCTTTCTCTCTGTCTGTCTGTCTGTGTCTTTCTGTCTGTCTGTCTGTCTGTCTGTCTGTCTGTCTGTCTCTCTCTCTCTCTCTCTCTCTCTCTCTCTCTCTCTCTCTCTCTCTCTCCTCCCTCCCTTTTATTTCTTCCTTAATATCTTCCCTCTATTGTAAATGAACTATCATTAATTCCTTTCTATTTTAGTAATTCATTTTGGGATTTTAGAAATTAAATCCCTGGTGATCACCATCTAAATATATTCAGATCAAACCATAAAAAATCTAACACCATTGTAGCTAAAATATATGAAAAGTCAGACAGGAACCCACTGGGTCTTTTGGACATAAAAGCCAGTTGTCCATACATAAGAGACTTGTATGTATGTGTGTGCATATGTATATGTCTATACACATATATTCACACATGTACCCACACATACATGTGTGCACACATATATTACTGATTGATTTTGAGAGAAGGTAGATATTATTCTGTTTGTATTTTTTTTATCTTTTTCACATACTTACTCAACTAAAACTTTTCTCAGCCAATCATGGAAAGGGTCTATGCTGGGCACTGGGGAAGATAAATAAGTAGCTCTGCTCTAGATGAATTTCAATTGACAAACAGTAATACTGCTTATTATTATTAAAATTGCTCAGCTATGTACAACAATTGAAATTGGTAAACCCCTCTTAAGATGTTATTGCATGGTATCCTTACAGATGTATGTGGAGTTGGACACTATTAACTATTTTCATTTTATAGATAAGTAAACCTGAAAAGCTAGAAATTAAGGGACTTATCTACAAAGTGTCTGCGGCTGGATTTGACCCTAAGCCTTTGTGACTCCAGGGACAGCTCTCTATCCACCGAGACATGTAGGGGGCCATCAATGCCATATGTACAAATAAAGCAAACATGCTTTAAAAATAGGAAAAGGGCAAAGGAAAGGAGGAAGAGGGCTGGCACTTCACCTATGGGAGTGATGATTACTATTGGAAGCCTCAATAGTTCAGTTGATCTAGGACATAAGCAATAGGGCTGCAATGGCTTGAATTTCAATATGTAGTCAGAAGTAATGGAAAATTTGTAAAAAAGCATATAAATGCATAAGCATAGAGAAGTGAGACAGCATGTTATGGTTGCCAGTATGGTAGTCTAGTTTGTCTAGAACAGTGTTGGCATAGTGCTGACACTCATGCTGAACTGGGGGAGATGCTCTGACCCCCCTCTTCCCAGCACCCCAGTACATTTTTTGCATGTCCTGCTCCTCTGCCCAATTGCCCAAGTCAAGCAATTCTTCCCTACACTCTCTGCGGTGATGTGAGAAGCTCACAGGCTGCTTGAAGTTGCAGTTTGGGCACAAGATCCTGAAAACCTTTGCCAGTGCTGGCCTAGAGTATGGAAGCTGTAAACCCAAGTGATGTTTTATCAGGTTGAAAGAGTCCATTGGCGACATTCATGACTGAATTAAGATGCCAATATGAAGTGTTCCTACTTTCTGAAGTACGCAATCAGGAGTATTTCAAGCTGGGACGTCTTCAGTGGATTAATACTATCAAAGTCATGCATTATGCAGCATTTGGCTTACAGGCTAAGAGTTTCCAATGTTTCTTTTGTATTGTGGACCCTTTTTTTTAGTCTGAGGCAGCCTGTGGGCCCTTTCTTAGAATAATGCTTCTAAAAGTTGTAATTGAACAGAATGTTTCATTATATTTAAGGGTTCATGAAAATATATTCTTTTTCTTCAAAATTCAAGGAACCCCTGAAATCTCTCTATCAAGAGCTGGGTTGGGGGCAGCTGGGTAGCTCAGTGGATTGACAGTCAAGCCTAGAGATGGGAGGTCCTGGGTTTAAATCTGACCTCAGACATTCCCTAGCTATGTGACCTTGGACAAGTCACCTAACCCCCATTGCTTAGCCCTTACCACTCTTCTGCCTTGGAACTGATACACAGTATGATTCCAAAATGGAAGGTGAGGGTTTAAATTTTAAAAAAGAGCTGGGTCTGTGGGTCTCAGGTTAGGATACTGTTCTCTTGGGGAAGGGTAGAGGAGGAACTCCACACCTAGATTAGAGATGGTAGGGAACAGGATTACAGTGATAGAATTATGAATAAGAGATGGACCAAACCTATTATTTGGAAGTCCAGCATTGTGAATCTCCACAAGCCTCTGAAACGAGGTGCCTGCTCTACCCAGTGGGAATGTTTTACCTAAGGGAGTAACTTGGGTCTTTGAAAGGGTAGGTGACCTTCCCTGGATTCAAGAGCAAATAAGGGTGAGTTGTGGGACTGGAACTCAGGTCTTCCTGGTCATACTTTAGGCCAGCTCTATAATCTCTACACCAAGGTGCAATTTAAAGGGATTTTAAAATTTTTATTTATTAAAAACCATTACCTTCTGTCATAAAATCAATACTAAAAATCAATTCCAAAGCAGAAGAGCAGTAAGGGCTAGACAAATGTGGTAAAGTGACTTGCCAAGGGTCACAAAGCTAGGAAGTGTCTGATGCCAGATGTGAACCCAGGCCTTGGACCCCCACCCACTCTGCCACATAGCTGCCCCTAGAAAGATTTTTAAATCTGAATTACTTTCTAGACTAGTCCTTATACTCTCATTATGACAGGATAGACTCCTTCTAAAGCAGAAACCAAAAGGCAAGTATTCAAAGGAAAAATTTCCAGTGAGGCAGGAAGTATGTAGAAGGACACCTAAAAGAAATGCCACTTGATTCAACCGAGTTTGTTTCCTACCATGCCCCCCTCCAGCCAATTGGACAGAAGTGAATAGGCTTGATTTTGCGTTTTTGTTTCCATGCTTTTTTACGCTTTTCCGATGTGCCATCGACATTCATTTCGTGTACGCTATTTTTTTCTGATTTTGTTAGTATCGTTAATTTATAACTTAGTGCTACATCAAAGGAATAATTTCAGAAAAAGACAAGAGTTGTCTAACAGGAACCGAGAAAGGCTTGTTCAAACCCAACCTCGGATACCTAGTACCTGCGAGAACGTGGGCCAACTCTGGAAGCTCTTCTGTAACTGGAGCTAATAATACCTCGCAGGGTGATTCTGAGAATCCGGTGCCCACGTGCAGTAACAGCGCCTCACAAGTCTGTACAGAAACTGCCACACAAGTAAGTTTCGAGGCATTCTATTGGGTTTTATGGGAGTCAGGGGTGGGGTCTGGTGAGTAGAAGGCTCGTTGGGGAGCCAAACAGCCTGGGCTTGAGTTCTGTTTCTGAAACAGACCAGCCTTGTCACGTGTAACCGCAGCCCAACAGCACTCGAGCTAGACTGTGTTATTCTTTAAGACTGTCCTTGTTCAGTCCCGTCTGACCCTTTGGGATGGCATTTGGGGTTTTCTTGGAGAAGAGCCTGGGCTGCTTTGCCATTTTCTTCTCCAGCTAATTTTCCAGATGAGGACACTGAGGCAGTAGGGTGAGGCGACTTGACTAGGATAAACACACATACAGATACACACGGTAGGAAAATGATATTTGCCTGATTTTGTCAGTCTAGGACATTCCTAGTGTGGAGCTCCTCTTCCCACAGTCAAGGGATTTATCTATACAGTCTTTAAAAGGGGACAGCTAGGCGGCCCAGTGGATAGAGTGGCAGGCCTGGATTCAGGAAGCCCTGAGCTGAAATCCAGCTTCTACACAGATCTGCATCCCTAAGATTCTATGTGTTCTTCATGGAGTATATATACATATGCATGAATCAGTTTAGCAAGAGCCTGGAAAGAGCCTGCTGCATACAAATAGTATATATAAATACGCATAGTCACATCCATATGAGTGTGTGTTTGGATCTATATATGTGTGCATACACGCATTACGGAATCATATAAATGGCACCGTGTGGGATGACGGGGTGACATAACTGGAGGGGAGCACATGAGGAGCAGCTTCCGGGGATCAGTTTGTATGCAGAAGTTGGGCCCGCAGACATGAAGTCTAGAGCTGAGCTACTGAAGTAGCCCTCGTGGTCTGGTTGCAGTCCTAGTTTTAGCTGAGAACGAACATTCTCTTAGACTATAATAGGGTTAATCATCATCGGCTCTTAGCAGCATTAAGTGATTTAGGAAACGGGTCAGATGAGAAACGCTGGACTCCAGCAGTTTTAGAAGGGTGAACCCCTTGATCTCTCTAGCTATCCCTGCCTGTCTGTCTATCTGCATACATGTATGTATGTATGTATGTATGTATGTATGTATGTATGTATGTATGTCTGCATGTATGTATGTCTGCATGTATGTATGTCTGCATGTATGTATGTCTGCATGTATGTATGTCTGCATATATCATCAATAATAGTTGACTTGAGTCTACTGTGCGAGAGGGTCCTATTTCTCCCTGAGAGCATTTCTTTAGTAGGCAGGGAAAAGAAGCAGAACATCTGGGCATCTCTGGCAGTAAAACCTCAACAATATGCACATAAACTCCTTTTCTTATCCAGGAATCCCAACAGCTCTTGTAACAGCAGCCCACCAGAGTGCTAGGAAGTTCCTTTAGGGGTGAGATACTCCATGTAAAGGTGACCCCTTCGAACAGTTTAGCTTGTCTCCATGCCCATGTAGTTCCATGCCTCTGGGTACATGTAAAGATGGATTCTGCTCTAACTTCTTCTTAGCACTGAAAATGTCCAATTTTAGAATGTTACCAAGTAGATGAAATCAGAGACAGAATCTATTTGGTCACTTCTCAATCGTGAAATCCAAGTATTGGTATAAGAATGTATGCCAGACAATGACCTAGGATTCAAAGGGATTAATATATTCCTTTCCTTCCTTCCTTCCTTCCTTCCTTCCTTCCTTCCTTCCTTCCTTCCTTCCTTCCTTCCTTCCTTCCTTCCTTCCTTCCTTCCTTCCTTCCTTCCTTCCTTCCTTCCTTCCTTCCTTCCTTCCTTCCTTCCTTCCTTCCTTCCTTCCCTCCCTCCCTCCCTCCCTCCTTCCTTCCTTCCTTCCTTCCTTCCTTCCTTCCTTCCTTCCTTCCTTCCTTCCTTCCTTCCTTCCCTCCCTCCCTCCCTCCCTCCCTCCCTCCCTCCCTCCCTCCCTCCCTCCCTCCCTCCTTCCCTCCCTCCCTCCCTCCCTCCCTCCCTCCCTCCCTCCTTCCTTCCTTCCTTCCTTCCTTCCTTCCTTCCTTCCTTCCTTCCTTCCTTCCTTCCTTCCTTCCTTCCTTCCTTCCTTCCTTCCTTCCTTCCCTCATTCTCTGTCTCTCTCTCTTTCTCTCTCACTATTTTTCTCTCTCTCTCATCTACCTAAAGAGTAGTAGTACCTTCCATCTAAAATGATCTTGTGATATTCTTTTTCTTCTTTTAAACACTTATCTCATACCTTAGAATCAATACTATGTATTGATTTATATTGACCAGGAAGTGTCTGAGGCCGCATTTTAACCTCTAACTTCCTGGCTCTAGATCTGGCCCTCAATCCACTTAGCTACCCAGCTACCGCCCTGATTGAGATTCTTTAGAGACAGTTTTTCTTGATTTTAAAATAATTTGTTTTTTGACCAGTAAAGACATCCTAATGATGAGCAAGTGGTTCTCTTGACCTTCATAAGACAAAGAGAAACTCCTGGCCAAGCCCCTATTTGTATTTTGGGGAGTCCTTTATTCAGTTTATCCCTTGAAAATCCCCAGTCATTTCTAATTGGAAATCAGCTAATTAGTAGGTGGTCCATCAGACCTTCATCCCTTGCCCAAACTGTCAGGTGAAGTTTTACACATATGCCAGAAAAGTAGCAGTGCAGAATTTCCTTTTAGAATCTGTGAAAAGATCACATTTCTCAGGAATAAGAGAATGCAAACATCTAGAGACTGAATGGAGCCCAGTCTGAGACCTGATTCCAGAATTTCCCCTCATATAGAAGAACTGATTTTATAATTCAGTATCCTCATGTAAAAACAATACAAAATATGAAAATTAAATTCTCACAATCTTTTCACTTAAACTATATTCATCTCTATATACATAATTATTTGATGACTATGGAGTGTTCAGGGAGGGACAGTACTTCTGGTATAAAAGCTTGTGAACCTCTTTTCAGAGCTACTCATCCATCTTTGGTGTCCACCTTTCTTTCACCCATGGTAAAATGATCTGTGACTCCAAGGAGCTGGAGTATTCACAATGGTCACACCCAGGTGAAACTATCCTGGCAGATGATAGGCCGAAGGTAACCAACTGACCTCAAATCCATCTATGAGTTAGAGAGATGTCTACTCCAGGGAAGTGAAAACTTCTTCCAAAGACCCTGAAGGTGGCTAAAGTAGGATCTACAAAGAGCTTAGAGCTTAGTCAAACATCATAGAAGCCAAGATCATCCAGTGCATCCTGGGCCCTGCCCAGTCATCCCAATGTTTTTCCTGCCACTGAACATGGATGTCTCTGGAAGAAAAGAGTAAAGCTGATGACTTTGTGCAACTCTGCCTCATTTCCATCTAATTCATGGACAAGATAAAGCATCACCCCATGATGTGATGTCACTGATCCTTTAAATAAAGGATAAACAACAGAAACAGCTGTTGGCATGTGCCCCCCCCCCATTTGGAATTTTCCCTCATTGAAGGCAGGCTCAATGCTTTTTGTTTATCTTCCCAGAGTTGGTTTTGTTTCAAATAGCCAGATTTTGAGTACAGTGGCCATTTACTGCTTCTGAACTTAGTAGATTTGTAGAATGGTCAAGCCATTTTAGTTCTCTAGGTCTCAGTATCCTCCTCTGTAAAATCATCACTTGTTAACCTATGTGATTATTGTAAGGTTCCAATAAATGATGTCTGTTAAATATGCTGTAAATATTAATATCTTCTAGAAAATCTATTATTTGTTAAATACTATTATGGTTCTTATTCTTACAACATGGCTGATTCAGAAAAAAAAAAGATTTTATTTGTCTCTACATGACCTGTTCTGATGTTTCAATAGATAATGATAGAACAAAAGATTCTTCAACTTTGACTACTTGATTAGTAGAAAGACTTTTAAAACGTACAATAATGTCAGGAGACAATCTCGAGTGAGGTTTAGGTTATCTGGAAAGTGGAAAGCACAATGTGTGAATCAAGATATTCATGAAGCTCTTAGATTGGTAGATGGAATGTACTGGGGGACAAGTTAATTTTAATTAGGGTTTTTTTTTATTTGCCATCTCCCTCTGTATACTCGGGCTCATACCATCATCCTGCCAAGGCTGTTGTGTTAGGAAGTCCCTCTCTTCAATGTAAAATTTTGCTTAAATGATGACTTATTATAAATACTGAAGTTAGGGCAGAAACTCTATGATATCATGGAAATTTAAGAGAATGTTAAAAAACTTGTCAGGAAATTCAGGTTTAGTATTCTTCCTAGATAGACAGGAGGAAGAGTGAGTATGGTGCTGAATTTGCGGTCAGAAAGATGTGAGTTCAAATCTCACCTGAGATATTTACTAACTCTGAAACCCTGGACAAGTCACTTCCTCTTTCTGTCTCAGTTTCAGCTACACTTCCTCCTACCTAGTGAAATGCAATTATACTTATAAAGGTTTCTATAAACCTTAAGGAAGTATATAAATGCTGCTTATCATGGTAGCCTACATTCAATAAGGAAGAAGTTTCTAATGAGAGATTTGCATATAAAATGAAATATCTAATTTTTGTTAGACAACCAACAATATTCTATTTTCTATTGAAGGAGGAAAAACAGACTTGATGCTATTTCTTTTAAACTAGATCTGGGATTACATTGCTATTGGGATTGTCAGGTAAGGAACAATACAGAATACAGCTTAAATCCTTAGGAAGTCTTTTGGGACACTGTGAGGTTAATTGATTTATCCAGGAAAATCCTGTGTGTCAGACACTGGACATGAACCCAGGTCTTCCTGACTCTGAAACTCATCTGTCTCTATCTGCCGGGTCTCCCTGCCAGACTTGTCATGGGGCTGGGAATTGACTGGTTGTTTTTGATGTTAATTCATCTTCTATTTCTCAAAGTCATTCTTCATTTTCTTGAACTCCCACTGAACTAAAATGAAAGAACCAAAAGGATTCAGTTCAGTTCACCAGAGATTCATTCTATTTGTACAAAGTGGGAGGGACTAGCTGCAATGGGGGGGCTGCAAACATTGCCCAATTCATTTTTTGTATGTAATCTGAGGACAGAGTTGGAATGAGGAATGGACTTAAGGAACCCTGCTACAAAGCACTGGAAAGACAAAGGTGAGATGGACCCAATGGCCAGAGGAAGGGGAAAAAGAAATCACCTGTATCTGGCCGCTCTGAGGGCACTCCTGGGCTCTACACTGTGCCTTCAAGTGAAGAATTTCAGAGGAATAGGATATGAAAAAGGCCCAGAGCTAAGGGCAGACCATGTGACACTCAATCACAAATAAATTCAGGAAGAGGCCAGTTTAACCAAGGGGAAAATTCCATGAAATCCATGAAGGAGACACTTGGGAAAGCTGGGCAAAGGGACCTGGAAGGCAGGGAGAATCCTGGGAAATGAGACTTGTTGTGTCTACAGCTCTGAGGAGTTTACAAGATGCTTGGGTTGGGACAATGCCTTTTTTATTCACCACAACCCTGAGAGGTAGGTAGATGCTTCTATTATCCTCTTTTTACAGTTGGGGAAATGGAGGCAGAAGGCAGTTATGTGATTTACTCAGAGTCACCCAGAGAGTAGAGCTGTCTAAAGCTGGATCACTTCTGCTTATTTCCCAGGGCTGTCATGAGGAAAATGCTTTGCTTATCATAAAATACTCAACATATGCATCATAATAATCTCCTGGAGACCGTGTAGGATCTGAACCTACCCCATCTGTGTAAGGAACTCCCTTGGGGGGAGCCAAATGGCCCAGTCTCTTGTTTAATGACAACATTGCCCATTTCTAAGGTGTTTTAAAGTTTGCGCACGCACACACACACACACACACACACACTAGAGTACTCTCTGCTACACACTTATGTCAGTATACCAGAGTGTACTCTAAATATATATTGGGAATAGATACATTTTGGGGGGTATTAGAATGCACTCTAATATATTTATATTATAGAGATATAATGATCTATACATATATATATTATATATATATATGTGTTCTGGCATGTATATGTGTGTATGTGGGCATTAGGGTGCTTCAGAAACCTTAATGTATCATATAAATGGTAGACGTCCCAATTGGGCAGAGGGCTTGGCCACCTACATTCTTTATGGGATCTACTGCAATGGGCATTCCCTACCCACATGGAATCAAGTGGGTGTAGATGTATATTACACAAAGAGGTATCTAAGCATTCATTTCAATTTTTCATTCTAATCCTCAGAGGTAGGTGCTCTTGGGATTCAAGATTTTCAGATGAGGAAACTCCAGTTTAGAGAGCTTGACTTAGCTGTCAGAGTATTGCATAGGTAATGAGGGTCAGAGGTAGGATTCAAACTCAGGTCTTGATTTGGACTCCAGGGCTCTATTCACCTAGCCACCCCTCTACATGGCTAGTGTATAAGGAAAGCAGGTCTTGGCCCTGATGGGACTTTTAATTTTGATCTTGACTGTGGCAATACTAACTCTGAGACCTTAGAAAATCACTCACACCTTCGGGTCCTTTGCTTCTCCATCTGAGCAAATGAAGAGATTGCCTGAGATGGTTTCTCATGTTCCCTCCAGAGGCTATTCCTAAAATCCTCTGATTCTAATGCCAGGGCTGGATCTCGGGATCCCCACTAACTAGCCATCTCTGCTGGGAATCCTCTTACCTGCACTTTTCCACCTGTGCCATGGAGTACTTGGCATTCCAGAAAGAAAAGCATCTCTAAAAATTCAGAGCATTACTTGAGAAAAAGGAATTACTGTGCCAAGCCACAAAATAGACAACCTTTTCCCCTCTGTTAAATGCATTTTATTCTCTTTCCAAGTGCCTGCTCCCTTCTTTGCCTATTTAGCCAGAAGAGAGCTCCCTAAATATGAATTCTGGGGACTCAGAGACCTGTATTTTTCACAGTCAAATTCAGAACCCGGGGAGAAAGGCGCATGATGAAACAACATGTGAGGGATGAATGCCAATTACCACTCAAGGGACCCAACAAAAATACTCAGAAAGAATATAATATACAATGAGGGAACTAGAACCAAATTGTGGTCGCATTGTAGAGAAGCAATTTAAATCCCACTACATTTACACATGTTGATGGAAAAACACATAGCTGAGTGGCCGTCAGTACAGATGGATCCATCTATAAATGGATACGTTTTTTGGGAAGGATTTTAATGATCTCCTCTATGTTTCCTATAATGAGCTCCACAAATGTGTTTACCTCAACAATGTAATGAGCTCAAAGAATCCTGACTTGGGTCCTGATTTTGATCCTGGCAGCTTATGGGCAAGAAGCTGAGCCTATGTAACTCCATGAAGAGAGCCACGTTGTTCTCGTTGGTTTATATTATTTCATTTTGTTTGGTTTGGTATTGTTTTTAATTCTTGCAGCCAGGGGAAATCTTTGAGCTTTGCAATGAGTAAAGCCTAATAAATCTTTGAGCAGGAATACTGCTTTTCTCTCCAGGATTGGAGGTGGGAGCTGATTGGTTGTTCACAGACAGAGGCCATTAGAGATGAGTGGAAATGAATGTTTAAAAAGAGCACACAAGGAGGAGCCATTCCTGAAATTGTTTCGGGTCTCCTAAGGCACTAGGGCTTGGGGTTTCTTAAGGGAAACAAGTATGTGGCCTTTTGAAAAATACAACTCAGCATTTGGTATCTCTCTTCGTCAATAGAACATGGGATTTTTTTATTTTATTTTATTTTATTTTTTAGTTATGGGCTTCACTAGCATGAGGTGGAAGACTTCATCTGGATGGCCTTCTAGTAAAATATTTAAGCACATTCTGATCAATGAATAGAAAAAATCAAATCAAATATCCAGCTGGTCAACATTTTAGCTGCCTGGATTTCAGATCCATTCTGATGCTGCTCAATGAACTAGCCATCTCTGTCAGCATTATACTTCTGTCCAAATACTGGGCCATAGCTTGAGTTTGGATGAATCTCATTGGAGGGAATGGTAATATTCTAAAGTTCAACAAGTTTTTTATTGCTCAAGCATTGACTTGGGCTTATTGCACAAGTGTTCCCAGTGGCCCCCCCATTTGGATCTGACGCATGTCTATGCACTCACTGGATTACTGTACAATGTCTTAATGGCAGGGAATTTTCTGAACACCAGTGCTTAGACAGTGAGATAACAGTAATTCTTCTCCTATGGTTGCCGGGACAGCCGCAGTATAATATTAATGGTGTCAATGATAAGGTCCCTGACAGAAGACAAGTTGAATTGAGGGTAGTGGCCATCCATTTTGCCATCTGGTTACTGTCAGAACCTTGGTGGATATGTAGCTTGTTTGGTGTGAGCCAGGACTGATTATGTCAGTGTTCAGTGCTATCCCGAATGGTCTTGTAGGGGACTTGATTTATACTATTCAATCCCAGGACTGCTATTTATTATTTGGGGGCCTTGAACACATAACTTACCATGGCTAGCTCCAAAATTCTTCGTGTGTAAAATTAACATGTTGGACCAGATTAACTTGAAGGTCCATTTTAGCTCTAAATCTATTGACTGATTTGAGAATAACTCCTGTGTAAGAAACAGAAACTTGTTCTGTTTGAACTCAGAGAGCAAAGCAAAGTTCAATCAGTGGCAGAAACAGAAAATCAAATTCAGATTTGATGTGAAGAAAAAACTCTAATAATTGAAGTTTTTAAAAAGTAGACTCAACTTAAAGAGGTGGCAATGGGTCCTTATCCTGATGGTCTTCAGCAAAGATGGGACACCCAACCATATGTGTGTGTGTGTGTGTGTGTGCTTACCTTCTGTCTTAGAATCAATACTGTGTATCCCTCCCAACGCAGAAGAATGGCAAATCCTAGACAATTGGGGTCATGTGATTTGCCCAACGTCATCCAGTAAGGAAGTGTCTGAGGCCATATTTGAACCTACGACCTTCTGTTTCTAGACCTGGCTCTCATTCCGCAAGTAAACTAGCTGACCCTCACCATATTTGCTTTAAAGGGTATTCCTATTCAGGAACTGGTTGAGCTAGATGGACACAGAAGGAAAGCCCTTCTAATTCTGGGATTGTTACTCTGAAATTTTGGTACCTAATGGTCCAGGACCTACGTTTCATTTTTTTCTTGTACTATGAATCTTATAAAGTTTGGTGATTCAATTCAAGATCACTCCTCACTTAGTCTGGCAGCAAGCATTGACATGGACGCCAATCCTTAGATGTTTGTGCCTCTTACTTTTCAAAGCCCCCAAAGACCCTGCATTAAATGAAAGAAGCACCACAGGATCTGGCCCTATCTCAGATACAAACTGGCTCAGGATGGCATATGCTTGTCAGATTTATATCGACTCTGAGTAAGAGAGGGATCAAAGTCCTTTTCCTACCCATTTTTCCTTCTTGAGGGGTAGAACAATATATTAAGAGCTGTATTTGGAGTCAGGAATTTCTGGGTTTTTATTGTCTCATGCAATGTCTCTCTGTAAGCATCACCACCTTGAGCTTCCGTTTCCTTATTTACAAAAGAATGAATAAATTAGCTGCATCATCTAACTTGAGAATTAAGTGAACCAGAGACAGGATCAGCCTTAGTATTAGGAAGATCTGAGTTTCATTTCTGACTTTGACATATTATATCTGTAATAGACAATTCACATAATCAGTCAATGCCCTGGACTGCTCTTAAGATTTTAATTATAGGAGTATTGTTAGGTGGGACAATTGGAGAGAATTTCTATTTTTGGATCTCCCAGACTGATATATTCCCCTATCTGAACATGGCTCCCAAACTTAATAAGATTCCTATCTCTTGGTCTTGCTGTGAGACTCAAATATCATAATGTACTAATGGCCTTTTGAGATTCTAGAAGTCCTCCTCCTCTTCATCCTAGCTAATAATTATAAAGCATTTGCCATATTAACAAAATTCCTTATAAATGTTAGCTCAGTTCTTTTCTTGTTAATTAGGTCAATGAAAAGGACCATTTATCTTTCCATTTTCCATGTGTAGCTTTATCTTCCCCTGACTCACTACTACTGGTGAATTAAGTGTCATGCCAATGGCGAGACTGGTAAAGTGGAAGGACTCAGGGGTCTGGCTATCAATACTGACCTTGTGGGTTGCTGACTTGATGAAGTCATCAAAATTCTTTTAGCCTCAATTTCCTCATTGATAAAATTGGGACAACCATATTTATAGTAAACATCGTGTAAACAATAAAAGAAAAAATGTCAAGAAGTTGTACTAATAGACCAATCCAGGGTTTTTCTTCCCATTTTTGATGTCAGTAAGTCATGTATGAAGAAGATACATTCTGTTTAGATATTGCATAATTACTACCATGATGATGATCCAGTTTAGTTTAACATGTGTTCTCAATGATCTTTTTCTGTTAATTTATCACAAATGCACTTGATTGCAATTCAGTCATATTTAAGGGGTTAAAATTTCATTTCATAAAAGACTCAATGACAAATAATGCATCTGAATCGATTGAGATGAACTCTCTGGAGGTCATGATATGATTATCATGGTGTTTTATGAAGTGGATAGAATGAGCCTTAGAGGCAAGAAGACCTCTATTCAAGTTATACCACTGATATGCTGGGTTAGGAACTTTGGGGATGTCTAAGGACAGTTCTTTATCTATAAACTGAAAAGTTTGGATTATGTGGTCCCCAAATTCTCTTGCAACATTTAATCTATAATCTCATGGACATTTTGTAGATAGATATTGCCTCATGTCATACTTCTAAAGTACTCATACTAACTTAAAGCAAAGCCACGAAGATACCCTGTAATTGATTAACATTCACATATTTAAATTTTATGGGCTAAATACTAACCTCCATCTTGGACTCTCTCTCCATGACAGTTTAAATTTCCATCCCATTCAAACATGAAAGAATTAGTTTCTCAAATAGACATTCAAATTCTCATGAATGCATTTTTCATTCCAGAAAAGTATACTGTCTGTCATGTTTTAATGTTGAATTGTACCCAATGTCAAATATCACCAATAACATTAATGAATACCAAATAATCAATAATGATACTTTATTATATAATGTTTTATTAATTGAGAATTTTACTTTGTTTTCATTTTTGCATCAGTTTCTTTGAATTGATTGCATTAGATTTTTAGAAATAAATTTGTTACTTATTTCCAACTTTCCATGTTTCTTAAATGTTGAGTTAAAATTCTCTCCTTCTCCCTCTACTTTTTCCCCTACCCACCGAAAAGGCAAACTATATGGTATCAGAGGTGTGTAAAATCTTGCAAAAATTTCCATATTTGTCTTGATTATGTTAATCTGTTCTTTGGTCACTTTATTTTTGAGGTTCAGTTCACAAAAAAATTAGCAAAAAGAAAGGGAAATGACAGAATAATGAAAGGACAAAAATGGTCAAATCATCCATCTTTTTTTTTTGCAATCCAAATTAGTCTTGGAAGGATGGAAGTTCTGGGCTTTGAAAAAACTCCAATAAAAAAATGAAGGAATAATCCTTACAGTGCTTACTCTTTATTTCAGACTACAATAGGCAGAGTGAGTTCTGTCATGTGGTGACTCACCTTTTGTTTTCCAACCTTTTCATGAAATAATTTGCATGTTCTACTGTTTTCTTTTAGCTCTAAGAATGAGTAAGAACATTGACCTTCTTAGCATCCTCTTGCCCTATACAATACACACATGGGTACAAATCAGGAACATGGAACAGAGTAACCATTCATTTGTCCATCTAGTTCATAAGTAAAATTCCAGCTCTTACAAAATGTATGATAAAGGAAATATCTACTCTACTTCTCAGTCCTCCTCTCTGCCTTTTTTGCAGCTTTGGAGGAGAGTTGAGTTTGGAAACTGTGGGCGTAATCATTACTGATTTCAGCTTTCCAAGGTTTTAGCTGTTGTATCACAAGGGGAAAGGGGGGGGGAGCTTTAAGTGATTCACATTACAGCTAGAAACAGCAACCCACATTTGTTTGAGTCAATTCAGTTCAACTCAATTCATTCAACACTCATTTATGAAGAGCTACTCTTCTAGGTATAGGGATTCTATTTTTTTAAATGTGTGATTTCCTAGGTGTAAGGGTGATGGTCTGTTGAGGAAACTCCATTCCCAAGAGCACAATATTCTATGATGTAAAGTGTTTGAGCAGGTTAGAATAGAGACTTAAAGATCCCAGAGGCATCCATTCAGATTTCCAGATAGATTTCCAGAATCCAGATAGATTTCAGGGGGTCTGCATCATTGGGTAGGAAAAATATCCACTATCTTCTGTAATAAAATGAACATTTATTCAATACTTACTCTCAGAATGGGACCTTAGTCTTTAATTGGATTCCCAAGGGGTCAATTACACATACACATACATAGACATACACAATAGACAGGTTAAGAATCCTTTACTTAGAGAAGGGGGGAACTAAAACCACTCATCAGGTAAGTCACAGTAGAAGCATCTAGGTTGCACAGTGGATAGGAAGCTGACCCTGGAATCAGGAAAGATTAAATTAAAATCCAGTCACAGACAATAGATGGATCACTTTAGGCAAGTCACTTTATTTCTGTCTGCCTCAGTTTCCTGAACTATGAAATTGGGATGACACTACCTATCTCTCAAGGTAATTTTTAGCCTCAGAAAAAATTTTTAAATTATTTTAATAACAAATTTTCACATGAGTTTTTCAAAGGAATGTAAATTATTGCATTCCTTGTTCTTCTACCTCCTCCTAGAACTGGCTAGCAATTCAGTCTGAGTTGTAAATATATTATCACCCAAAAATGTTTCCATATTATTCATTTTTGTAAGTGAATAATATTATAAAATCAAAACCCTAAAGGGCAATTGAGTGGCTCAGTGGATTGAGAACTAGACCTAGATTCAAATCTGGCCTCAGAAACTTCCTAGCTGTATGACCCTGGGCAAGTCATTTAATCCCCATTACCTAGCCCTTAATACTCTTCTGTCTTGGAACCAATATATAATATTGGTTAAATAAAAAAACCTAGAACATATACCAAAATAAACAATTCATAGATCCTATGTTTCCATCTGCATTTTTACTCCCACAGTTCTTTCTCTGGAGGTGGATAGCGTTCTTTTTTTCATAAGACCCTCAGAAGTACAAATATGTCTTGTGTCTACATCACATGTTTTGTATATCTTCATTTGGATCTATCTCTGGTTTCCCATCAGGTTATATAATCTCCTTTAGGGCAAGGATTGTTTCTCTAACTATACCAGCTGGCATAGTTCCTGGCATGTTATAGATACTAAGAAATGTTGGTCATTGGTTTGCTACTGTTTAGCTCGGGGAAGAGAAGGACAAAGGGGATATATTCAATAATTCCAAGTCTTGAGAAGAATATTTCCTAGAAGAGAGACATATTTTTCTATTTGTCCCAAGAGGAAAGCACGCACGCACACACACAATTTAGTCCAGTATTGACAATTAAAGGTAACTAAACGTGAACTGAACTGCTTTGGAAGGTAGTGAGATTCCTCTCGCTGGTGGTCTTTAAGGAAAGGCTAAATGGACATGAAGAACTGATGAAATGATGTCATGAGAAGTCTTGTTTAGATATTGGCTGTGTAAAATGACTTTCCCTCCAGCTCTCGGAATCTGCCATTCTGATTCTGAGCTGCTTTCAATGAAATTTCCAAGCCTTACTCTGAAAGCAGGTATGTATTATTTAAATCTTCCCCAATCCAGTTTTGTTCCTTCAGATGTAGTTCGCTACCTAATCAGTCTGCAAAGAAGAGTAGTGGGACTCCCTGGGAATGGGGGCTATGATTTCAGTCTTTATGCACTGTCTTTTGTCTTAAACACATCTTACTATTTCAGTGCTGTTCCTGGGGTCTTTGATAGCATGGTGAGAAAATTGAGCCCATAGTTCTCATTAAACTTAAGGAGTTTCTGCATTATTTATAAAACAAAAACAAACAAAAAGCTAATAGAAAATCCGAGAGGAGATTTATAAATAACATATTTCTAAGATATGAAGCTCCATGTGGGCATATCCAGAGCTGTTAAGGAGCATGAACATCATTAGGGAAAAAAGGTATTTTTGTCTGTGTCTGCCCATTTCTGGAGAGCACCAGGGCTGAAGTATTGTTTTTGGAATATCAGCATGAACACAACACGAAGGGAAGAAGAATGCTTATTTTTCTTACACTGGAATCTACCAGGACACCATATTGTCAAGATTAGATCTCTGCAAAGAGAGACATTGACATCGATAAGATATCAGTGTCCTGTGCTGTTTGTAGACCCTTTATTCTGAGGGCACTCCCTACACCTGGACTGGGGTCTTTCTCTGATATCTCAATTATAATAAAAATGACAGCAATAGAATATGCTACCAATGGCCTTTTTTTTTACTTGGTAGGACTTTCTCCAAACTCTGATATCAGGAACCTCCATTACTCTCAGCATCCTTTCCAATTCTGGGTTCATATACATTCTTTTTTTTTTTTTAAACCCTTAGCTTCCATCTTGGAGTCAATACTGGGTATTGGTTCCAAGGCAGAAGAATGATAAGGGCTAGGCAATGGGGGTCAAGTGACTTGCCCAGGGTCACACAGCTTGCAAGTGTCTGAGGTCAGATTTGAACCTCGGAACCTGCCATCTATATGCCTGGCTCTCAATCCACTAAGCCACCCAGCTGCCCACTTCATATTCATTCTTAAACATTTTTATAGCTGTGTGATCATGGCAAGTCCCCTGATTTCTCAGAAACCTAGTTTTTTTTTTTCACTTGGAAAGTAGGCAGAGCATCTCAGGCAGAAAGAAGACTGTGGGCAAACACTCAGAAGCCTGAAAATATTGCAGGATGTTCTGGAGCCAGAGAGCACATCAGTTTGACAAGCATATATGATAAGTCAAGATGAATAATAGGGATTCAGTCTGGATAAGTACATAAGAACTTGATCAGGTAAAAGTAAGAGCTGCTTTGAGAGGACGGGGAGGGATTTATCCAGTTGCTTAAAGGGCAAAGTAAGAAATCCTTGGAGCTCACCAGCCATCCTCTAGGCTACCACAAAAAAGCCTCAAAACCAATCCCAGAGTGGAGGAGCCAACAAAAGGCAAGGTAAAGACAATTCTGAGGGCCTTATGAGAAAGAGGGCTATCTACATACAGAGGAAGAACTGTGGGAATAGAAACCCAGAAGACAAACAGCTGCTTGATCACATGGGTCAAGGGGGATATGACTGGGAAAGTAGACTCTAAACAATCATCCTAGTGCAAATATCAATGGTTTGGAAATGGGTCTTGATCAATGACACATGTAAAACCCAGAGGAATTGCATGTTGGTTCTGGGAGGGGGGTTGGTGGAGGACTGGGAAAGTACCTAAATCCTGTAACCATGGAAAACTATTCTAAATTAATTATATAAATAAAATTTAAAAAAAGGCAGGGTGAAGCATATTTCTCCCAGATTAGCATGGAGGAACTGCATGGAGGATCTATCTCATTGCAGTAGGAGGGAATAATGCTGAACTAGTCAGGATAGAACCCAGCCACAACCCAGCATGGAAAGCAGGGTATGAAACTCAACCCAATAAGGACCATCCTTGTTGAGAGAGAAGCCAGACCCTAACATGATCCAGAGCAAATGCCATCTGTATTGAACAGCTGCAAACTTCCCCACAGCAAGCCAACCAGGTCACCTCTTCAGTGTGCTCTATCCAGAACTAAGACAGCTGAGCTGACCTAAGGCATTTGGAATACATGAGAGTACAAGCTTGAGATAGTACTCTCTCCATCCCAGGAATGGAATTCAGTTTCCAAATGTAGGTAAAGGGAGAAAAAGCACCCCAAATGAGCAAAAGACAGAGGAAAAATTCTGATTCTGGAAAACTATTCCATTAATATAAATAACCAAAATGCAAGCTCAGATGTAGACAGCAATACAAAAAGTGAAAGCTTATGAAGCCTCAAAGCAAAATGTGAAAAGAAGTCAGACCCAAAATAAACATGTAGAAAGGCACCAGGGGGCAGCTGGGTAACTCAGTGGAATGAGAGCCAGGCTTAGAGATGGGAGGTCCAAGGTTCAAATCTGGCCTTCCCAGCTGTGTGACCCTGGCAAGTCACTTGACCCCCATTGCCTAGCCCTTGCCACTCTTCTGCCTTGGAGCCAATACACAGTATTGGCTCTAAGACAGAAGGTGAGGGTTTTTAAAAAAGGCACCAAAAGAGGCTCAAAAATAAATAATTAAAGCCAAAAGAAAAATTAGAAATGGATAGGAAAAATTAACAGTTTAGAATAGAAAATCACTAAAAACAATCTCCTTAGAAAAGGAAATACAAAATATCAAAGAAGAAAATAATTTTTGAAAAAAGAACAAAAAAGTAAATAACTTCATAAAAATTCGAATTGGACAAATGGAAGCTATTGACTGTATGAGAAATTAGAAAACAAACAAATTCAAAAGAAGGGGTGGGGGAACCATACAAAATGCTAAACATCTCAGTAAATAACTGACCTAGTAAACATATCCAGAAGAGATAATCAGAGTCATTGGACTGCGTGAAAACCATGATCAAAAAAAGAGTTTGGACACCATATTGCAAGAAATTATCAAGGAGAACTACTCTGATATTCTTGAACAAGAGAGGAAAATAGAAATAAGAAGAATCCATTGGTCACCTCCTGGAAGAGATCCTGTATTAAAAATCCTTGGAATTTTATGGTGAAATTCCAGAACTCCCAGTCTAGGAAGAAAATACTACAAGATGTGGGTGGGGGGTGGTGGAAAATCAAATATAATTGAGCTATATTCAGGAGTACATAGGACCTAGCAGCTTCTAAATTAAAGTACTGGAAGGTATTGGATATGATATTCTTCAAGGGAAAGGAAATAGGACTACAACCAAGAATCACCTGTGTAGTAAAAAAAAAAAAGGTCAGAATACTCCAGGTGAAGAAATGAATACTTAATTAAATATAGGACTAGGCACTCTGGGGGTGGAGGAGGACACAACTAGAGCTCAAAAGAGTATGAAAGGAGCATTAAAGGTGAATCCCCAAACCTAAAAGTTTGAAGGGCCCTCACTGCTAAGTCCAATCTGTACCTTAACATAAGAATAAGCAGTCTGATATAAAATATTATATTTGTTCTTAAGCAATCTGATTTTTGCTTTTAGTCCTTGAGCAAAGTGACCTTTTGGTCAAAGATTCACAAAATTCCCCTTTGCCTCAATCCAAAATCTTCTCAACTTCTGAGAATTTCTTATAGAATGTTTTCCTGGGATAAAGCACAATAAGATCTATGTCCTTTCTATTTAACAATCCATCCAGTACTTGAAGGGAAGGATCATGTACCCAATTTCTTCAGCTACTTCTCAAGTAGTACACATATCTTCCAGGGCCTTAGCATATTGGATATATGTTAGCCACTCTCTGGCTTCTTTTAAATTGAACATATAATATCAGATGCTGCCTTCTATCAATAATGAACAGTCAACTTCTCCATCCTGGACATCAAGTTTTTTTTATCTAATCTCGAATTACAGACATATTTCCCACTCTATTTCAGAACATCCCAATATTTATATTTTATACTCATTTCATTGAAATCAACAGAATTTTTAAAATGTTAAGAAGATTTAATGAATTTCAGATTAGAAAATTAAATTTTGGAATCCCAGAATTTGAGAACATGAGAGGAACTCAGTGTCCATATAGCTCAATCTAGAACTGGAAAGAATAAATATTATAGCATGTTAGGAATGGTCATTCTTGCCTCTTCTTGTAGATCTCTAAAGAAAGGGGAGCCTTTCACCTCCTTAAGAAGTCTATTCCATTTCTGGACAACTCTCATTGGTGGAAAAGGTTTTTCTTTTGTTCATTCCCCTAACATTAAGTCCAATATATGTCTTCCTGTTTCTGCCATCTGGGCCCAAAACAAAGACAATATAAATTTTCTTACATATCACTTTAAGATAGGTATCCCCTGTGCCAAAATGCCCCACCAATTTTTTTTTTTTCATTCTAAGGCTCACCATCCTCATTTCTTTCAACCTATCTTCATGATCAGTAGACTCAAGGTCTTTACCATCCTTGCTAGATTCTCCAGTCCAAATCCTTTCTAAAATATAACAACTGAAATAGATAGGGTGTAAACAAGTCTGAATATAGAGGAACTCTCAGCCAGCCAACCACCCTTTTCATTAATGTCAATCTTAAGGAAGTAAAAGTTATGTGTAGCTCTTTTGGGTATCATACCATACTGCGTTGATCATAGGAAATCTGCAGTCTACCTAAATCTTTTTAGATTTTTTTTTTATCAGACAAGCTAATATCTTCCATGTTTCCTACTTCCCTCATTTAGGAAGATAAATGTTTGAACTCTAGTTTAAGAATTTTGATTATAGTAATCAATATGAAATTTCATCTCAATAGATTTCCTCCCATTATTCAGATTATATACCATTATTCAATTCTATCAAAATCTTTTGGGATCCTGATCTTTTAGGAGTCTCAAACATTATACTTTTGAAGAATAATAGCTATTTATCAATACACATGCCATTCTTTCACTGTCAGACTACTGGGGAAAATTTGGATATTAGCCTACAAATTTGGGTGAGGCCATAGTTTCCTTAAGCATCAGCCTTTACTGGTATTCCTAAATGTATATTAACATTAGAATAGGCCTTTGTTTACTCTAGGCAGTGGATAGAATGCAATGCCTGAAGTACTAGAGATCTGTTTTCAAATTCAGCCTCAGATATTGACCAGTTGTGTGATCATGGACAAGTTACTTAATGTCTGTTTGCCTTAATCCACTGAAGAAGAAAATGACAAACCATTCTAATATCTTTTCTGAGAAAACTCCTTGTAGGTTATCAGAGTGCTGTGGATCATAGGGTCACAAGTATTCAGATGTAAATGAATAATTAACTCAAAAAAATTTGTTTGCTCTGACTCTATATAAGCCCACCACAGTTGAATGAGAAATGTGAATGGTGACTTTTGAATGTCATCTCTCAGTTTTATTATCTTTTTTAAAAAATTGGCTGAGTCTTGACATCTGGAAAATAAAAGCATCATTGCTGGATCCTGGATACTTACAAACTATTTTTATTATGATATTTCTGGCAATATACACTGCATGCATATTTATAGCTTTTTTAAAAAAATGCTTCCCATTTCTATAGATTTCTTCATCATTTGCAGGTGTGATTATAGATTCATGAATGCAGCTAATCAATCCTAATACATACAGGAATCTAGCTATTGCAATGAAATTTGTCTTGATTTCCTGATGATGTGGTGGCCCTGAAGAAAATTCTTTGAATTACATGATCCAGAAGAGCCTCTGGGAAGAGGAAATGGCAGCCAGGAAGAGCTGATTCCACAGGGTTTCTTTCTTACTTATATTTCAGATAGACCCCTATCATTTGCCTTTGCTCCTCACCTTTTCTTCTCCCCTCTTCCAACAATAACAATAAAACTATCCAGACATAGTTCCCTGTTCTTAAAGTGAGATCTTATTTAGCTTAGGAAACTGTTGTATGCTTTATCTATAATGGGGTCAACATTTTTGTTTTTCTTCATCCAAGCATAACAGTTACTTCATTCTGTCTATACAATGTTTATTGTCTAATTTTACAATCTAAGGAGGACAAAAATATGCTTTCTCAGAACAAATATTATTGTACTTGAAAGGTATATATCCATTTGTAACTTTACTTTTGTGTTTTAAGGTGATACTATTAACAATGATCATTATCTAGTAGGGAAAGAAGGAGAAGAAGGAGAACACAGAGAAGAAGGAAAAGGAGAAGGAGAAGGAGAAGGAAGGAAAGAAGGAAGGAAGGAAGGAAGGAAGGAAGGAAGGAAGGAAGGAAGGAAGGAAGGAAGGAAAGAAGAGAGGAAGGAAGGAAGGAAGGAAGGAAGGAAGGAAGGAAGGAAGGAAGGAAGGAAGGAAGGAAGGAAGGAAGGGAGAAAGGGAGAAAGGGAGAAAGGGAGAAAGGGAGAAAGGGAGAAAGAAAGAAAGAAAGAAAGAAAGAAAGAAAGAAAGAAAGAAAGAAAGAAAGAAAGAAAGAAAGAAAGAAAGAAAGAAATGAAGAGGAAGAGGAAAAATAGTAAGGGATATTTTAACACAATTTTTATGAGATATAATTATGTCCTATCTTTCCTAGAAGGTATTTTAGTTCCAGAAAAGATATTCCTTTTTTTAATTCCCTCTTCCCACTGTAGTTATTGTTCCCAAGAACTTCTGTGCCTAGCCTATTATCAAGGCATGATGTTCTGTCCTAATACTGGTTCTGGTTCAGGTCCTACCTCTAACAGTTGTTTATCCCTAAGAAGACATTTGATCTTCCTGAGTCTCCATTTCTTCATCTATAAATAGGAATTGTAGTTTCTCTGGAACATAATTCTCTAATATTCTTCTACAGATAAGAGTCTATACTGCAGAAGATTTCCCAAACTGAATTCAGAAAACAGGTTTCCTCCCAGGGTTTCCCTACACCAAATATATCAGAGCTCTTGACTAAAAACAGCCAAAGAAAATGAAGAACAAGTAAATCAAACAAACTAGTAACTACCATCAGGGATGTTTGGTAGCTTTTTAAAAATCATTGTTGAGTCATTTTCAGTTGTGACCACATTTTGGGTTTCCTTGATAAAGACACTAATGTGGTTTGCCATTACCTTCTCCAGATTTTGTACAGATGATGAAACTGAATCAAATAGGGTAAAGTGATTTGTTCAAGGTCACACAACCAATAAATATATGAGGCTGGATTTGAACTCAGTAAGATGAGTCTTCCTGTCTTAAGGCCTAGCACTTTGTCCATCGTGCTTCCTATCTATGCCTTTCCTAGCTAGAATGAATTAATTCCAGCAAAGCCTTTAGGGAGAGAAAAGTGCTTTGTCAGCATTAGATGACATCATCATGACAGTTTCTTTAGCTATTTCAAAGGCAATACCAAACTCATGCTGTTGCTATTTTCCTCCATTGGCTCAGAAGAAACTGGAAAGGAAAGAACACTCCAATTCTAGCTCTATTTGTTTAACATGTGCTAAGTACTGTGCAAGGCATAGGTGTTACCAGAAGAAAACAAAACCAAAAAATCAAATAACTATTTTAAAGGAAATTACTTTCCACTGGGAGAGGGTTACTATTTTTAAGTAGTGTTAAACTTAAATAGAAATGTGACCTAAAGGATGTCTATGGCCACAGATTGGCAGAAAAGCACATTTGACATTATATATATTCAGTTATTTGTTTTTGTATTTTGTTAATTCATTTGATTTTTAAAATTAAAATTTAATTTTATTAATTTTATTATATTTAAAGTTCCGAGCTTTCTCTCTTCTTCCTGACTCTGCACTTGAGAAAGCTTCCATTTGAAAAAGATTTATAGATTTCGATATCCATATCTGTCTATAGATAGATAGATATAAAAACAATATAATGTATTTTTCCATTTATCAGTTCTTTCTCTAGAAGTAGACATACATAATTATTCTTCAAACAATATGACTATTGCTGCATATAACATTCTCTTGGTCCTGTGTATTTCACTCTCTTATTTAATGAAAGTTTTTCCATGTCTTTTTTCGAAAATCAAACTGCTCTTCCAGCAGAGTAATATTCCATCACAATTATATACCACATATTGTTTAGCCATTCCCCAAATGATGAGAATCCTCTTTTTCCAGTTCTTTGCTACCACACTGAGAGCTATAATGTTGTTTGGTCAAAGGCTGAACATGATTTGGTAACTCATTGGGTATAATTCCAGATTCCTCTTCAAAATGGTTGGATCAGCTCACAGTTCCAGCTATAGTGTGTCATCATCTCCATTTCCCCACCTTCCTTCCATCATTTCCAATTTTCTCCCTCTGTCATTTTGTCTAGTCTGGCAGTTGAGAGATTTTATCTCAGAGTTGTTTTCATTTTCATTTCTTTAATCAATAATGATTTCGATTATGTTTATATGACTATGCATAGCTTTGATATATTCATCTAAAAACTGCCAGCTCATATTCTTTGACAATGTATTAATTGGGAAATGCTATATATATATATATATATATATATGTATATATATATATATACTCATACACACAAACACTATAAAGTTGTTTATTTGAGATATGATGTCCCTACATTTTAATTTGGTTTAATCTGCATTTGTGAGTGTTGGGGGCTATATTTCACCCATGGGCCTCATGTTTGACACCTCTGCTCTATGTGAATTGAAGAGAAGGGATTCTTAATGTGGGGCCCATGACCTTAAAAGGAAAAATAATACTTTCTGTTATTCTCTTACAGTATAATGGTATTCCTTTACAATCCTCCATATTTTATGTTTTTAAAACCATTATTCTGGATGCATAGGTTTTACCAGATTGACTGCCAAAGGAGTCAGGGGACACACACACACACTCTCACACCACACTGTGTAAGTAAGTAAATGCAGCATATTTGAGGAGAAGAAAAACAATCTAACCACTGCTTTAGCCTAGAAAGTGTGGTTGTGGGAAGTGTCCCTGACATAAGATTTCAAGACAAATGTAGGGTGGGACTAGGCTGAGATGAAGGAGTGAGGAAGATGCCCATTCCCTGTATGGGCCATAGCCTGTGAAAAGAAATGGAGATGGGAGTTCAGTGGTGAGTTCAGGGAAGAGCTGGAAGATCAGTCTGGGAGAAACTGAAGAGTTCCATCAAAGCAATTCCTTTCTCTGTCTCAATCAACAAAAGGAGGGTATTGGGTTCACCTTTTTGTCCCCAACAGTGGCCAGTAGAGTGCCTTGAATGGAGTAGAAACTCTCAATAAATGTTTGTTGAATGAATGAATTTCTTTCTCTCCACACAGAGAACTCAGATTACCAACTTCTTTGGGATTCATACACAGGTGTCATCAATACTCATTAGTGCTGCATACCTCAGGGGGAAAGAGGGATGCTTCAGTCTCAGGTACAAGCTCAGTGTTTTTCTGGTTCACTGATTAGCCAAGTAAATGTGTTTGCCAAAAGGAGGCTCCATGCAAAAGGGCTGCTTCATTAAAATCCATACTTTTTTGTTCAATAGATCACTTGGCCATCAGGGGAAGTACTAATTAAAGTCAAAGGAACTCTTTTGTAACTCTTAACAAGAAAGATAGCCAAGTGAGAGAAGAGGTCATTGGTGGGGAGAGCCTTCACTTGCTTTTCTATCATTTGCATAACAGAGTTCTTCCAGAGACACAGCACTGCCACGGTGGACAGAGTACCACGCTCAGAGGTAAGAAGTGGCCTCCACTTTCTGACACTTATTAGCTGTGTGATACTAGGCAAGTTGCCTAAAGTCTCTGAGTCTCAGGCAACTTGCTAGGATTTTTCTAAGTCCTGGCTGGGTGCTGTGATGCACTGATGAATGTAGTCCATCACTGTGAGTGAGTCCCAGAGACTTCACTATTATAAAGTCCATCGACAGCACGAGAGGAAGGACCTCTGGTCCTAGTGTGTCTATTGACTTTGACCTCTCTAGGGAAGGACAGTCCAAGCAGGCATAGGACGCAAAGCAGACCTCATCACTGCCTAAGTAGCTGTTACTATGTAGGATCCTTTTGGGGCAGGTTTTGGTTGTTTTCAGGGAAAATCAGAGGAAATAACAATTAGGAACTTGAAGCAGATTCTTCAGCCCCTCTCGCCTTATTGAGTCATTGAACAGATCTGTTATTGGCTGCTGGTCATTGCATTTGACAAATGATGACATAATGCGTGCTGTGGAAAGAAGACTGGCCTTGGCCAAGGCTGAAAGCGAATGTTTGGTAAGTCCTGGCCCTTGTCCTAAGGGAGCTTGTAGCCAAGTAGAGGATAAAATATATTCAGAGATAAACCACTGTCCATAACTGGTTTCTAAGTGCATTGGAGGAGAAAAGAAATAGTGTCAGCATGAAGAAAGCCCTTAAGAAATATGTGTTGACTGATACACAAGGGCCAAAGGGGGAAGGCATTGCCAAAAGAGCAATCACACCCCCACACAAACCCAATATTTTTTTATTTTACTTAATTGATTCATTTTGAGCATTTTCCCAGAATTACAAAAATTATGTTTTTTTCCTCCCTTCCCCCCCCCCATAGCTGACACACAATTCCACTGGGTTTTCCATGTGTCTTTGGTCAGGACCTATTTCCATATTATTGATATTTGCACTGGGGTGATCGCTTAGGGTTTATAAGCCCATTGACACTTGTGATCAAGCAACAAACCCAATATTTGATCATTGCAAGAATTTAAAAGTAAAACTAGTCCTGTATGTACTCCATGAGCCATATGGTTTTTGACATTCAGAGACAGAAGATAATGAGGCTGGACCATTAAAGGGCTCAATGTTGCTCTTTGATCCTGATGGATACAAACAGGAACAGCACACTGTCACTTAGCTTATGTCTCAGAAGACTGGATGTCAGTGTCCTTGGGATCAATATTGTGTGTGTGTGTGTGTGTGAGTGTGTGTGTGTGTGAGTGTGTGTGTGTGTGAGTGTGTGTGTGAGTGTGTGTGTGAGAGTGTGTGTGTGTGTGTGAGTGTGTCTGTGTGTGTGTGAGTGTGTGTGTGTGTGTGTGAGTGTGTGTGTGTGTGTTCTGCTTTTGAAAGTCTCATGAACCAGTAAGACTTCCCTTGATGTAAAGAGGAGGCTGACTTCTCCAAAGCTCATCCAGTGGATCACAAGTCTTAGAAATGGCTCACAAGTTTAGAAGACTTTAAACACAAGGCAGGGGGTGGTACTGAAAGCTTTGTGTTCGAGAACCAAATGAGCTAAGCTTGGAAGAGCTCATCATCAGGAAGATAGCATAGATTTCAAAGTTTCGAGATCATTTGGTGCCACATCTTCATTTTACAGATTAGGAAAGCAAGGCATACAAAGATTTTTGCCCCAAACCACACAGGTTGTATACAATAGACTTTGATCTAATTTGTGTGATTTGAAACAAGGGGCTTAACTTTTCTGAGAGATTTATTTTCTTCAATTGGAAAATTAGAAGGATGGGCTTTGAGCCTTGGTCCTCAAGGATGGCGGTAGTTCTTTTCAGTCCTCATATTATTTTTACTAGAAAAACATGGCCATTGTATGAAAAAGGAAGATCCACTTTAAATTCAAGTAATTTTATATTCCAGTTTCTTTATAAGGTAGTTATGTGATATAGTAAGGGTGGGGGATGATTTAAGAAGTTCTGAGTTCAAATTCTGCCTCAGATGTGTTTCACTAGCTATGTCATCTTGTACAATTCACTTAACCTCTTTGAACCTCAATTTTCTTATCTTTAAATCCTGCTTGCCTCACAAAGTTGCTATGAGGATTAACTCAGAGACCATGTAAATGTTTTATGAGCCATCAAGCTCTAGAAAAATGCTAGCTGTGACTGTGATTATTATTTTAGTAATAAAAGGAAGGGGTTAACTGGACTTATAACAAGAAAACAAATACATAACTTTGAATAAAGAAAATAAATGTGGAAAAGGTTAAAACAAAGCCAGGCAACAACAGTAACAAAAGGTAAAGAAAGATTGGACTGAATCTAGATGAAAATGGTGAAAACTAGAGACCATATGAGGATTCGCTGATGGAGATGAGATTTGTTGCTGTCATTTTTCTAGAGAAGAGAAGGTCTGAAGGTCGATGCCTATCAAAACTCTGCATGCCATCAGTGAAACTTGACTTTGAAAGTCCTCTGGGGATGTGGGAGCAGATTTTTCTGCTTGGCCTCAGAGGTCAAACCTAGTAGCAATGGGTGAGAGCAGCAGTGTTGGTTTGGCTTGGATGTTTGGAGAAGATTCCTAAGCACACGATTTCCAATAAGTTCTCACTCATAGATGATTTACAAGCCAGTGCTGAGCTACCACTTCTCTGGGATATTTCAGGAGGTTCTAGGTTCATCTATGGGTTGGAATGAATGATACTGAAATCCTTCCATGCCTAGAGATCTTTGAGCTAGGTTTGAGGTAAATATACCTATGAGGGCAGGTAGATAGCACAGAAAATAGAATACCATGCATGGAATTAGAAAAACCTGAGTTCAAATCCAACCTTAGATTCTTAGGGGCTATAGTTAAGTAATTAGCAAATAATAACTCCTTTTAGCCTCAGTTTCTTCATTTATAAAATGAGCTGGTGAAATAAAAGATAAACCACTGCAGTATTTCTGTCAAAATCCCTAAATTGGGTCACAAAAGAATTGGACACAAGACTGGAACTACTAAACCATCAAATCCACATAATGTCCCTTATGTGTTTTTAACGAAAATGTAACCCTTTTAAATGCCTCATTTATGAAGCAGCTAGGTGACACAGTGGATAAACTT